>NC_134568.1:70124736-70424736 GCF_050947875.1 Dermacentor variabilis
AGTCTCACTGTAAATAATGTAAATAAACCTCCCAAGTTTTCATCCCAAAGTCCTCCTCAACTCTTACAAGCTTTGCACGATTACGGAGGACATTGTGCATGTTTGTAAGGCCAGAATGTAATGATCTGCGTCGAATGTGTGTGCCGAAAGAAGCTGCCAAAATATCACTATTAGTGTATAACAATTAACCACTCAGACAGTAGGTATTTATGAAAAAAAACAATGAAAACTAAAAAGGGGATCCGAATTTAACTTGGAAGAGATAGGGGGTACCTTCTAGAATATATAGGAAAACGTTACAAAGATGAAGGGAAATTTGACGATCGAGTCACAAGTAGTTATAAAATTCGCAGTAGTTGGAGCGCGCAGAAGAGGTCACAGAGAGAGACAATAACTGCACAAAAAATAAAATCGGATCCAAAGGAAACTGCAAAAGTATGGAGAACGCACCAAGGCATCTATATAGGTGGTGAAACGCTCATATCCGGGGCATTTATGCAACCAACGAAATTAGCAAAGTGCTCTGGGGGTCACCAAAACGCCTTGCAATGGATTAAAAAAAAGTTGCTGCAAGATTTCGAATTTAAACTTTGCATAATCGTAGTCAAATTCTCCTCCAAGTCTATGCGGGCATGATTCTAAACTGGAAATATGTAATGAAATCATCTATGTACGTATGTAATTATCAGAACGGGATGCGCTCAGAGGCGCCAGAGGATTGATCACGTGAGCAGTATGTGTCGTGGGAATGGAACAGTGCCCAGATGGCGCGGCGTGTCATGGTGGCATGTGCCTCTTTGGCGGGGGAAAGTGTGAGAGCTTCTCTCATTTTTAATCGATGAGTCTGCAAAGTCGAATTCGTCTGTTAGGTTTTCTACTTTAGGGGTGGGGAGGGAGGCAATTCAATTAACTCTGTGTGAGGTGCCGGTGATAAAGATGTTCTTACAGTGAGGAGGAAAGCTACCAGTCCTCTCATCTCAGCCTAACTTGCCAAAACGCACACATGGTCTCATCTCGAGAAGCACTGTGATCGGGATCGGGTTCGTTGGCATGAATCCACAGTTTTGGGTAGCGCAAAAGGAAAACGTGCAGCAGAAGAATTGTAGAAGAGCAAGAAGACGCGGTTGTCTGCATATAGTTTTGTTGTCCGTGTCGCCATTTCCACTGCCCACTGCGGTTCTTTCACGTCTAGCGCCCCTCGTTAGATCGCACCGTACTCATGACGACTCTTTAAACCTGCCACCCTGATCTCTTCTGTCAACCATCGTACCAATTCCTACAAAGCCTGGCAAGTAATACATACTTTAAGAAAATTGAAGTTTCAGTGTCGCATGAAAGTATCACGTGAATCGAATTAAGGAAAATAACTGATTTCAGTATTTCTAGAACAAAAACTGTAAATTGCCCAATGCGAGCTATCGGTGAAATCTTGAAACATATACACAGAATCATGTAAGCGAACAAAATGAAAGACACAGGCAAAGATAACCAATGTTAGAAATGTGGAGAGCAAAAGTACTAGAATCAGTAGTTACACGTAGGGTGTAACAAGTTGTAGATTTGAACTAATACTCTCCATTTGCCATTGTTTCAATAGGGGAACAGCAAAGTTATGAAGCAGGGAGAGCTAGCTTACATTATGTGGAGTTTGACTAACTTTATATGTTACGATTTTATAGCCTTTGCAAATTATGATATTATAGCTGTAAACAAGTTCTTGCTTAATTCAATGAAACCGGGCATCCATTTTTGGTTATGCCTTATAACTGTTCGTGGTATGTGAGGATTTACTGTTACAAGTTCGCTGTGTGACTATCTGAAACAAGCAAACACACGAACATAAAAAAAATTCAAGCAAGCAAGCATACCTTGCCATGTCATGGCACGCTCTTTTTTCTAAAGGGAGTAAATTTCTTTCCTCTGCACGCAAATTCGTATTCTCTAATTAAAAGTATCCCACTATGAAGTATTTTGTATTTTCGTTCTTGTTGCACAGCGCATGACGTTCTAAAATGGCAAGATTGATTATTCAACAGATTACCTGCTTTTGTTTTACTGCGAGTTCTCTGAACAATAAAACAACTTGGTTGACAAACTTCAATCGAACGTTGATTCGTTCTCTCTGGAATTTCCAGACGCGCCGGTGGAACCGCCCTAGCTCACCTATATCTTACGCGGCTAGCGCCCATTCTACAAAGAAAATCAGTACTGCACTTCTCCTGACGCATATCTCGTGTACATTTCTGCTCCAATTTAGTTGCGCATGTGACCAAATCAACAGTGACCACTATTGCTCATTCGGTGTCTAAATGCAGTGTTAAGAGCATGTAAAAACATTTTTACTCCTTAAATATCCGACATTTACAGCGCCATGTGGATGTCAGACCGGTGTGAGCCTGCCTTGCAGTGTGCGGTCCCCAAGACACACCCTGGGGACAAAATGTCGGGGACCACTGCAGACACCGAGAACGTAATGGAAGACCCGGCTGTATGATATAGGTACGGCCCACCGACAACGGATGTATGGTGTTCTGAACTCCTGATGCCTTATTTCATGGCTGGACTTTTCAAGCACACTTACGCGCTTAAGCTTATACCAAATGCGCTTAGTTATTACGCGCTCAGGAGAAGAAAATGCAAAATTCTCTCTGTCATCGTTTCTATTTTTCGAGGCACGCGTGGTTCGCAGGCTTCTGTTCCCGAGCGCACGCTGGCAACCGACGGCGGCGTGCGATGCCGCGCGCTCACCGGTGTAGTCGGGAAAGTCGCCTCGCAGCAGCCGGGCCGCGCCACCGGCGAAGAGCAGCAGGTGCAGCTGCAGCACCGCCTGCGGGAAGGCATGCAGCACGGCCACCCAGATCAGGTCGCTGAAGGCAGCGTCTTCCTGGCGGCCGATGAACAGTCGCATGTCTGACCGGTCGCCCGTCGCCATCATCACCTTGTCGAACAGCACGGACGACAGCCTGCGCGTGCACACAACGGGGCAGTTTCTGGCTGCGTTTGTAAGCTCCTGTCGTACAACGGAGCGCGTGGATACAGCAACCCACATGGTACGCGTTTCCGACGAATTTTCGGCAGGGCGTCGGTGCATCCATTTTACCCTGAGAACTCTACAGCGCGTATAAGTGGTCACCCAAACTCCCCAGGCATTCATCCATTACCGACTATTTCCGCTGCACCCATTATCTGATATCATTGACTTATCAAAAGTTAAACAGGTATTCTACCTCGACAGCCTTAGGAAATGTTTTCAATTTTTCGTGAACCTGATGCGTCACTACAGCGACGATTCCTTTGTACGCTGGCTTATTGAATGAACGCGTGTCGAAATACATTCCGGGCAAAATTATCGACCGAAATTAGGGCCCCTGATAGCGACCGATGTTTTGAAACTTGTTCTTGGCCACCGACGCCTTTAAGGCTCGAAATTCAATACAGTAAAACGAACTTTGCTGTTTCTGTGCATTTGAGCACGTGCACAAAGCGTTCCGATCGTCTAAGGACAAGCACAGACATTGAAGTATGTCCAAAGGTAAGACCTCCGAGATTACATTACGGCGTATCAGACTAAACAAAAACGGAATTCTCTCGTACCGCTACCTGTCCTGCTTTGCCACCATGAGCAAGCAGAGTCGCACCTACATTTCTTTTTAATCTCCTTTTACTGTTACGTCCTATCGGTTTCCAATACTTAGAGTGGCTGCCGATCCCAGGAAGAAATGTGGACACTACCTATATTTACGTCGCTAATGCAGTCGAAGAGCCTACCATAGCGTGCGCACTTTAATTTGTAACTGCAGGGAACACCTTTCGGCCCGGATGTCAGCGCAGACATCATACCCGGGTAAAATGAAAACTCTAATGCCGGGCGAGGTCACGCGCCAAAAATACGTCAGAAATACGTTCTGTGCGTTCTGTTATGGGTTTTCACAAAACAACAAAGGGTTACGAGAGACACCGCACAGTGGATGGCTGCGGATTAGTTTTCACTACCTCGGGTTCATAAATATGCATCCAGGGCTCGGCACACGAGCGTACTTGAATTCCGCCCCATCGAAATACGGTCGCGAATCCAACCCGTGACCTTTTGTTCAGCAGCAGAACGTCATACACGCTATACATTCCAACACCCTCGTGGGGTATAGTAGGTGCTTGGTTTCTCCCATAGCTAACAGCTTCATCTTTAATTAAGAGGGGTAAGGTTGAATTGTTGCTGGGAGACACATGAATTATTTCTTGAGGACTTTTTGTGGCAATTAAGTATGATAGCTGCGACAGGCGACACGAAAACTGCATTAAACTTTCACAGCTATCCCTGTCAAACTCTCGAGTCAGGAATTTCGGCGTACACCTGATGGTCACGAATAGAAAAGGTTTCAACTACGGCTGCATTTATCGCCGGTGTAGTTAGAGCTCGATGTCATGCAAAATACTTTATATATATAGAACTTAGAAACAGAAAGTGTAGTCACTTAGCAACAGAGGTGGGTGATGTTACAAAGAAGCGTTCGTGTGGTTCGACGTTGGCGAACCAATGTGATAAGCAGGAGTGGGATAATGCAATGATTCTGTTCGAATTCTTTTCTTTCCCGCGCTTCGTCACGGTTCACGAGGTTCTCCGCCTACGTTAACCAAGATACACTGGTCGTGAGGAATGGATAACAAGGAAAATAATCGAGCGAAAGGAATAGCTACATTATTCCAGCTTAGGTGTCCTCGAATCTGTTGCGGTGGCTCAGTGGTTGCGGTGCATCGTCTGCTGCTGAGCAGGAGGTCACAGCGCCCGCATGTCAAAAACGCTAGTGTACCGTACTTTTGGCGTACAGTCAAAGAAGCACAGGCGGCCAGAATAATTCAGGAGCCTTTCACTACGCCACTCCTCATGGCCCAGGGCGCAGCTTCGTTGCGTTATCCTGGGAAAGGGAAAGCAAAAGGACCGTCTGTAAATGATGTCAGGGTCAAAGTAGTGTGTTGGTAAACAGAGGGTACTTAGCAGCCCAATTGTTTGTCAACTTTCCGAGCACATCCAAATAAGTTATTCATTCTAGAACACTCGGCATCGACCCACCTACCAGGATCGTATACATCTCCCGGACACTGCTAAGACGTACGCGCGGCTATATGCACCAATGGGTCGAACTCGCACGTGTTCAGGTTCATGGCGTTGCAACTCACCATGTGTTAGGGCACTCTGCAATGAAGTTGGATGGATGGATGGATGGATGGATGGATGTTTTGAGCGTCCCCTTTGGAACGGGGCGGTGGGTTGCGCCACCAAGCTCTTGCTATTATACTGCCTAATGCCCTACCTAGGTTAAACACACCCAAATTTTCTGATCCCCTACTGCGAACTGTACTTTTGTACGTCTCAGTCTTTTGTCGTTTCCCTGCTTTTCTTCCACCAATCCTCCAATCGCCTCTAACTAATGCCTATTGCGCACATAATTGCTTTACCATGAACCCAAGGGCTTCAAGGAGGCCAGTGGTGCCTAAATCGACCGCTGGGTAGACGTCTTCACATTCTAATAAAACATGCTCCATAGTTTCCCTAGCTTTACCGTAGCAAGCACATGCTTCTTCTTCCTTCTTACATCTCGGTTTATAGGTGCGTGTTCTAAGGCATCCCGATCTCGCTTCGAAAAGTAATGAGCTTCCTTTTGAGTTATCATAAATGGTTTTTTTCCCGCTTTTGTTTTTTCCTCTTAAGTAGTTACTCATGGCAGGTTTCTTTTCCATTGCCGCCACCCATGATATTATTTCAGCCTCTCTCACTTCCCAAAAAAAAGCTTGACCTTCTTTGTTGCTGTGTTGCCCACCCTACAGGCAGCACACTTGCTGGTAAGCTTCCTAGTTCTTTTCCTCCACTGTGAATCAATGTTTTTCCTGTACAGATACCTGAACACTCTCCCAGCCCATTTACTTTCTTCCATATCCCTCAGCCGTTCTTAATACTCAATTTTACTGCGAGCTTCCCTCACTTCAAAGCTAGTCCAGCCCATATCACCCTGCACAGCTTCATTTGTAGTCTTCCCGTAAGCGCCCAATGCGAGGCGACCCACTGACCTTCGGTTCCCCCCAAGTCTTGATTGTACCCCTGATTTAAAGCAAACAACCGCATTTCCAAAAGTAAGTCCTGGAACCAGTTTGTCTGTACATGTCGCGCCACCTAGCAGCGGCGGTGAGCACCCGCGAGTAGGCCCTCGCCGCCATTTCACCATTGCCCGTACTGCGCTCAGGCACGCCGGAAAGCCTCCTTTCGCAATTTTTCCATGGATTAACTGCGGCCTCTTGGCAGTTCCTCCGTAAGAAGTGTGAACGAGAAGAACAAGCACAGATACTGCATGTCGACATCAAATTGTACCGCTTCGCTTCAAAACAGTGAGAAGCGACCCGGCGGTTGCAATGGATCGTTGCGGTTCGGCGCGTCAAGTGTCGCTCTTGCGAATTTCTGTTAAACAAACGAAGACGTAAACGCAAAAAAAGGAGAAAGAAACAACAGGCAGCATCCGTAAAAACGCAAAATAGAGCGACAATTGCATAAAAACGCGTCAACTGATTCTCGCTGTTGTAAATTGGTTTAGATAGTTGTTTAGCTCGTCTCGCTCCAAAACGCGTGGTGGTTGTCACGTGTCAAATGCAGCTTTGTAAGCGCTCCGTGCTGGAGCTTTGTACGCACTGTGCTTTTTATTGTGCATTAACAAGCCAACGTGCAGCTCGTTTCTGCGGCAGGATCAAGACGCGACTGCTGGAATCGGGCTGATTCATGCCGATGTCTTCTCGCGCTTAGAACAGCTGAACTAAGGGTGGAGTGTATCGCGTAGAGTATTCGCAAATTAGCATTTCTCTTGCGCACGCTAGCACACATTTGTTCGGTGTTTGTGTTGTTCAGTCTAAGCTGATTGCTCTCTATAATGTTTCAGCGGTGATGACTTCTCGCATTGGAGCCCGAACGACAATACGAGAATACGCTCGAGGCACTTTGTCAACGCAGAAAAAAGCACTTCCCTGCCAACTCGCCAAAATCTCTACATTTGTGAGGTGCAAGGCACGCTCCTTTGTGAGGTGCAAGGCACGCTCCAAGTAATGAAGCTAAAAATGACAGTTGAAAAACGTCTACGGCCGTATTTTCTCACTTAAGTGGAATGAACTATTTGTTAACTTACTTCGAGTTCGACGTCGTAAGCGTGCTTGATTTGTTGTGGCAAACACTTCACGACCTGCGGTGGTTGCTTGGTGACTATAGTGTTGGTTTAAGCACGAGGTCGCTGCATCAAATATTGGCCGCGGCGGCCGCATTTCTATGGTGACGGAATGCCAAAACACCCGTGTACTTAAATTTAGGTGCACGTTAAAGAACTCGTGTGATGCAAATTATTCCGGATACCCCCACTACGGCGTGCCTCAATCAGATCGTGGTTCTGGCACATGAAACCCAGCATTTATTTAATTTAAGCACTTCGTTGCGATGCCCGTGGTGTTTATTTCTTTGATCCGATGTTCATGGTTATAGTCGTAAGGGTGGCGTCCTTTCTCAAGCGTCGGTGGCCGAAAATGGGCCACGACGTTCTCGATTGCCTTAAAACCATAATTTAGAACGACAGACACGCTTCAAACGAGCGCCGCAAACGCACGCCTCCGTAGAAATGACCGCCTCGGTGTTTCGCGGAACTGACATGGTGGCGCTGACGGCTGAGCCGATCGCTGCGCCGCCTGATCATTGAAGCTAGCCTTGCCCACCTGCCGCAGATACCTTTCTGGGGAATAAACACGGAACATTTCGTGAAATTAACATTGATGAAGTGTTATGAAGTGTTTTGTTCGTCAGAAAAAAAAAAAACAGTGTACGAGACGATCAAAGTGATATATCCCGCGACTTGCGTACATTTGGATTTAGATTCTGTGGTTTAACATGCTCAAATCACAATTACCTTGTGAGGCACGCCGTAGTGGGAGACTTGGGATTAATTTTGACCACCATGGGGCTCTTTAACGTGTCCCCAATGCACGGGACACGGACGTTTTTGCACTTCGCCCCCATCGAAATGCGGCATTTGTGGCCGGTATTTGATCCCGCAACCTCGTGTTTAGCAGCGCAACACGATAGCCGCTAAGCCACCGCGGCGGTTGTTGGGTACATTTCGTTCGATTACAAAGCACAATGCTTTTCCTGGCGTTATACGGAAGCGAGTGGTAGGGCAGGAAGTAGAAGAAAATGAAACAGAATTGGAAACATTAAATTCTCCGCAGACGCAGTCTAACTGCTATGCTATCAAAATTTTGCCTCATGTCATCGTATATGCTATCCCTGTGTTCTTTGCAGCTGTACTAATGGGTCACAGGCAACACAAAACGGGCCCAGTGGGAAAGTCAGTGGAGCATCATATCGTAATTTTCTAACGAAATAAACCACCGCCGCAAGTGAAACTGCTTGTGCAGTTAAGACTGTTATACAGGTAAACAGGCGCTACAGTACAGCCCTAAACAGTTGAAGGGATATTAGACACTAAAAAGCGTGCTCTAGGTGTCAAAAATGGACGCTTATAACTGCATTTTAAGCACTAAAACAAAAATAGGTCCTTTGAATGTCAAAAAATGCGAGAACATAAACGCCCGCGACAAATACCCTCAGAAAGAAAAAAAAACATTTGCCGAGTTTTAAGAGAAACGCAGTCGCCCTTTATTTATAAGCCCCACGTCATACATGCATGGCTTAGAGCATGAAAGACTGCGGTGACGAAGCGATGCGTGGAATATGAGCAGGCAATCTTCGTTAAATAACCACATCTGCTGGCTTATGTTTATACTAAGTGCAGCAACCATACAAACGCTCCTGAAATGCTCGAAGAGCTTTAAAATGCTTATCGGACCTGTGAAGGTCACGTTTAACAGAAGTAAATAAACAACTGCATCACTGGCGAAGGAGATGAAAATAATGTACTCAATGGGGGAATTATATATTCGTAAGTTATGAAAGCCGCGAAGTTCTGTTGCTGCTGTATCCATGAGCATCACACAAACGACATCATACGCATTCATGTCATGGCAAGTTTTCGGCTTCACTTTCGAGCCAGGCATATAAAGAAACCTTGCGGCGGTGGTCCGAGCAGCGACGAGACGAGTGGGAAAACAAACCTTTTTACGTGATGAAAGTAACAGAAAAAAGAACCACGACTTAAACGACGCACTAGGTTACAAATTATTTGCACGGCTAAGCAAGTCCCTAGATCCCTAGAAGGGGAAGGGTCATTGGCCAGAGCTACTCACAAGGATCCAACCACGCGCCGGAGATGGACCGCCGCCGTCAAGGAGCCACAGGTGAGCGGAACACAAGCCGCTCGTTCGGAGCGGTGTGTACGCTGCCGCTGGGATCCGAGGTAAGGAGCGCCAGTGAAGACGCCAACGTTGCGCTTGTTGTCTCTCGCAGGGAGGTGCAGAGTTCGGCGAAACAATCCCAACTGGAGTGGCGTTTGTCAGACGCGCGCATATTTGGAAGGCGAGTCATAGCATTGAAATAGGTGCCTGCTTTGAAACGGTACCAGGAATGGTAAAAGACCGGCAGTCACAATAGCCTGTTCCTCTGACCTGAGAACCGGCAGAACACAAATGCACAGTGGCATGCGACCTAGGCGTCACCCCCAACCCACAGTTGTTGCGGAAAGACTGTGTTCAATGTAGTCTACCAAGAAATAAAGAGAGTGTGGATACAATTAAGCAACTACCGTACCACCATGCAGATGACCAATCAAGGAACCAGTGACGTTGATTATGCACGCGAATCCCTCAAATGTAATAATAATGATCACAACAGTGCAAAACACCGGTGATTCCACCAGGTTTGCAGCGAGTTGAAAGCAAAGCGGCATGCTAAAGAATTCGAAGAAAAATATAGAGAGGCATTTTCAGGTACTAGAACAGTTGCAAACTGCTTAGTGACCTCTAATTACTGTTAATATGTTAAAATGTCATGACACGGTGGCATAGAAAAAAAGAAGACGTTTACGTGAAATTAGCTGAACACTCTTAGACAAAGGCTACATACACCCTTTGGGGTGTATGTACGCATATACACCCTTTGGGGTGTATATCTGTCCCACAACAATAATCGTCATCTGCCTTGCTTGCGTTTCCTTACTTGAAAACGCCGCGCCCGCTACTTTCCTGCCGGAAATGCAATGTCATGCTGATAACGCGCATGCCGTTCGTTACTGGGAAGTACCGGGCTCGCAGCATTAAAGAAAGGAAATGTGGACAAGACAGATGACGTTTATTGTTGTGTGGCAAGATACAAACCAAAGGGTGTAATTTTGTTTTAGAGTGTATGGTGACTATACCTTGTGGCCAGTTGACTGCTTGGAATTTTGAAACATAAGCTCACTCTGTGCGCAATCCGGTAACTTATCTATCGAGACCAGACTGATTGTTATGCTTCATTTACAAAGCTCGGCCATCAGACCGTAAGAAAGCGCGATGCGTCCTGCACGCGCATTCTATCTCGCTCGGTGCAAAAAGTATTCGGAGGGACACATAAATCATGCGTAACTCCCGTGTGCTACAAAGTGCGTCAAAAAGCACGCTGATAGTGCAATTGCATCGGCAAACGAGTTTTCACGTTGAATGAACCCGCTGCATGCTCTTCAGACCTCCGCAAGCCCCAAAAAAAGTCAGACGCATAGCGTTGTTTGCCACGGAAGAGCATACGTACAAGGACCATGACAAAATTTGGTTGATCCTTCTTTCAGAGGAATTGGTCATAACATGAAAGTGAAACGTATTCCAATAACAGTGCAGCTTCGTTGCACATTCACAAATGTAAGTTTATAAATGTGCAAAGTCTTCTGTTATTTACACTTTCGCTCGCAAGGCGAGGCAACCGCAGCGATAGGAATCACGCGAGACCTGTGCTGGTGCGCAGCGTAAACAGCACCACGGAGGCTACCAGGCGTCATAGGTATATCGGACGCGACAGTGAGTGCGTACGTGACGAAACTGCGTCGTTACAGCTCCGGCAGCATGCGCGCAAGCACCCATACCCATATCCAAAGGTGAGCCGCGGAAGCGCAACCGAGAGGAGGCAGTTGTCGAAGATTAACTTCGAAAAAGCGCCATGAACGCCGTCACCCGCAGACGCCGACTGAGTTACACCGCAAGACACTTCCAAGCACTACCATCTTTACTACCTCTATATTGGTCCTGGACTAAGGACACCACCCACCACGCGTAATTGCCGGGTTTTAGAGATGTTTATTCGTCCTCCTCCTCTTCCAACGCTGATGAGCCCAGGGTGCCGGTCATTTTGCCTACACAATTATTCCTTAACGAAACTAATAATACTCAAATATCCCCATTACAACAAAGACACGTCAACAAAAGCACAATTTCTTTAAAGGGCCCCCCAACAGGCCGCACAAAAAAAATTCAGTTATACGCTGGAAGTTAATACGTACCCTCTAGGGAGCGTTATACAGCAATTTTTCAAATTTGTTCATTACTAGCCGAGATAGAAACATTTCAGTGACGCAAACCCACGATTTTATGAGGCGAGCTTGACCGCCAACATAGACCCTCTCTCCACTTAATCCGTCTAGCATCCTCAAGTGAAATTCCTTCCCTGAGTTCTCACATTCCAGAGCTCGAGGATCGCGTGACGCATACGACACGGGCTCCGCCAGCTTTTTTCTCGCTTTCTTCCTGCGCGGCGGACTTCTTCTGACGGTGTCGCACGCAAGTTGTTGCGTTTGACTCGTTTCGCGCAGCACAAGATATTGCGCGCTGCGCCCGAGAACACCTGGCTAGAGGTATAAGTCAGTGCTACACAAACACCGAGGTATGCACAAGCTGATCTAAGAGCATGATCGCGGGCTGAAACAGGGTAGAAAATGACATTTTCGGTGTCTGCGCGTGCGAATGCACGAAGTGAGAACAAGCAGACGAAACCGAAGTACATCTCCCTTGCTGCAGTGCGAAGTACAACAAGAACACGCACACATTCGGTTCGTGGGTTTTATTATTTCTCTAAACTTTAATTCACCTATTGAAGCGACCGATTACAGAAATAACAGATGTTGGCTTGAATAATTCTCGAAGTCACGTGCCACTATGCGCAACGTCAATGCACAGACATCTACTTATACATTCCTACTGCTAGCGCATCAATTAGTTAATCCCCTCACTTACACAAACAACAGAGCCGACGGAACGTACCAGTGACCTTCGTCGCGCCTTCCAGCGGGAATCACTGGAAGGAGGGAAGCAATCTTATCAGAATTGGAGAGGCAAAACACCGACCGCGACAGCACGACCCACGTGCGACCTTGGTGCTGCTAAGCGCGGTCTCGAGCTGGCCGCGTGCCTCACCGCTAACCGAAACGCGCCTCCTTTCGTACGTTCCTTCGCATTGTTATCGGTCAACGTGGCAGAGCAAAACCGTTCGACGTCTATAATTTACCGACACTGAGCTCATCGTGTTTGTGGTGTCCGCAAATGCCGCGTGCGTGCGGTTGCGTCCGCAATCCTTAAGGCGATAGACCTTACGACAATTATATGAAAAAAAAAAGAGAATGGATGATTATCAAAGCCCTCTAGTGTTTGGCCAACAAGGCCACAATCTTGAGGCCGCACATTTGATCTCTCATGAGCGGGAGCTTGCCAACAACGAGAAACGAGTAGAAAGGAAATAGGACAGCTGCGCAATCCTGCAGTACAGACGCTGTGTTTCGTCAAAACGATTATAGCTCTAGAGTTGCACTTCAGTCATCAATCAACCAATAATATTATTAGTAGTATTTTCACACTGTAGATTTATTACATCATGTGAAATATACAGACGAGGGTCCCGAAGTAGAACATTGCAATGGGACCCTCGTCATGACATACTACGTCGTACAGAAAGACCCCTGGGCGAGCTGTAAAACTTTCCATCCTGTAGAACGAATTAACCGGGTTACCTTATTATCGGCATACTTCTGATACGGCAGCGTGACGCCGCTAAAGCTCTTTGTTGTCCCTCTATATATCGATGGTTGTTTGTTAACAGGTGTAACATAGGGAGAATGATTTGCGTAGCCTTGCGACCTCAAAGAATGACTAGAAGTTTCACAACTTCTAATTGTGAAACTTCTGACCTCCATTGAGAAGTTTCACAAGTCAAAGGTGACTACAAGTTTCACAACGCCAGAACGATACTCGCCGAGTGATGACGTATATGCGAGGTCCTTCGTTTTTGTGTAGAACCTGATAACCGCCAGATTTTTGCAGCCCAAACAAAATAAATAGAAGTTAGGTTAAACCAAATTTCTCCTCGAAGTTTCACCTTTTCTAAATAATAACAGTAATGATAAATGCAGGTGTTGCAAAACTTATGAACGCTGGCCACATTTTGCGAACAAGTGGTTAATATGTATCATAGTAATAATATTAATACGTAAATATGGCATTTGTCTTGCTTTCGCTTATCACTCCAGCAGTAACCATGCATATATAAAAATATAGCATACTCAGGGCCTACCGACCTTGCGTGAACGAAAGCTTGTTGCTTAATTGGTAGCCGCGTTGAATTGAATACGACAATGGCGCATCGCACTTCCTTCATATCGCATATATGTAAACGGCAGTAATGCACTTGGAAGCGAAATAAAGCAGCGTTGACGTTGCCTTGCATTGCAAACGGTAGCTGTGACATTAAGATGCTTACCCAACTACATTACATTCAAAGATGGGTAATTCCATTAATTTTCTTACATGATACTGTATTGGGAACCAGTAAAGCAGGACAACGGGAAAGCGCGGAAAGCAAGAACGGAAAGGATGGACACAAATTCTCACAATACATATGTTAATGAATGGCAACAAGGGCTTGTCAGATAAGGAAAAGCATCGCACCTTCTGCGAAGCATACCCGTTTATATTACTTCATGTACTGTCTTCATTTGTTAAAGCGACTGATAACTGACCAGAATAAGTTGCGAGACAAATGAAAGGGCCGTGATTCGTAGTGATAGAATGCAGCACGATGTTCGCGATTTAAGTAGGAATTGTAATTTTACGTGGGCAAACAAAGTATCAAAACCAGTAAGTGGCGCGAACTGGCGGTGAGGCTTTGGTACTTTGGATGTAGTACATGAGATTCTCTAGGTAAGTCGGCTGTTATTAGGTACCGCGTACTTAATGCTTAAAATTGCCCTTCGTGGATTAGTAGGCTTTTGCGCTTTATGCTAAGCGTATTACGAAGTAAGAAAAGTCCACGCTAAGGAGCGGCGCTCGCGCCTGTCTATTTGATGGCGAGGCAAATTATTGCTGTCGTACGCGCGCGACATTCTGAGCACGTATGCGAGCCGAAATCATTGTTCCAGCTCTCTATGGTCTTCGAGAGACGACATGCTCCGGAAATGAAGAGCGCAATTGTGGCGACGGCACACTCTGAACTTCGTATACCGTTTAAAAGCGTCGTTTCACTTTAGGGAACTTGGCTCGGCTAAAAAATACCCTTGACTTGTAAAGGACAAAAGCTGTTGGACAAGAAACCACGAAACCTGTAACAATTATTATAATTTAACACTCCGAAAGGCATGATTCGCAGGAATATCGGCTTGATAAATAAAATACTCTCGCACTGCTACGAACGCAGTTGTCTGCCTCCCCATCGATGCCGGCGTGCAATCGCTATCGCACTCGCCGTGGTTGCTCAGTGGCTATGGTGTTGGGCTGCTGAGCACGAGGTCGCGGGATCGAATCCCGGCCACGGCGGCCGCATTTCCATGGGGCGAAATGCGAAAACACCCGTGTACTTAGATTTAGGTGCACGTTAAAGAACCCCAGGTGGCTGAAATTTCTGGAGTCCTCCCCTACGGCGTGCCTCATAATGAGAAGATGGTTTTAGCACGTTAAACCTCATGATTTATTTATTTTTCACCGCTATCACCTATCATTATTTCCGGCATGCTTACAGTGAACGACTACATCCTCACAACAAATAGAAAAATTCAGGTAATAAATTTTCCACCGAGTTTTCCACGCTACCACTGCATGGTTTGACAGTGACCGGTAAGCTTTCCACTGCAGTAAAGAAGTACCAAACGAAACAAATAGAAAATAAAATAAATGGGCACCGTAAAAACTGGTTGTCAGTCCCTTTAAAGAAATACAGGGAACAAAGCAAAGAATAGATCGCCAAATCCGTCTCTAGTTGCTGTTTTTGTTAATGTGGCTACTTTTAAATCTATTAATAATGCCTGACAATGAAAGTTTGTAGATGTCAGCTGGTCACATGATTTGCGAGCAGCTTTATTAGCCCCATATGTTCCTGTGAGTGATTTCGCTTGTTAATAGAACGTTTGTATCGAAAAGAAGTCCACTGCTTGTGTTAATCGTCAGTAAAAGTCATAGGAAAATGGTGAACATTGGGTTGCCAGACAACTAAAAACCCGATTTCTTCCCAGAACCGAGACAAGTTGTCAGAGAAATATGAAATTTTGATGTTAACCCTGCTTTGCTACCATATGGTATTGCGAATACATCTTCGCAGAGCATCTTTCCTTTGCCTTTCTCTTTCCCTCTCGGCAAAGTATAATTGTTGCACTTCTTGCATTCCTGTCTGTATATTAAAGTTTTAGCTTATCCGTCATGCTGTCCATAAGCGCATTACAATTTACGGGCTATCACCACAATTTACGGGTGCGGTCAATGCTGCAGCTTTATAACGCCTTGTTCCTCGGTTTCGCAAGATACATCCTCCCTGTGCTTGGTAACACTTGCAAGACAAACCTGCGCGTACTCCAGGGACTACAAGCTAAAGCACTAAGGACGTGTCTCGGTCGTCCGATGAGTGCGTCTACAGCGGCAACGATTGTCAGCTCGATATCACCCAATATCAACGTACTTGGCAACAATTGGCAACGGACGCTCTCAGGGCGCATATTGGGCACGTTGCCCGACTACCTTCCACCATCTTACCGCTTTAACCGCAGAAAGGCCACACACAACTTTCAGTCGCATAATTGTTGCCTTAGTTGTCTGACCCCGTTGCCATCGGACTACATGCCTGCAGCAAGACCATCCTCATCTCTATGGTGCCTGCACAAACCTGAAATACGCCACACCATCCTAGGAATCACGAAGAAAGCTAACACGCCGTCGTTTGCCCTGAAGCAGGCCACATTAGGACTTTTACATGAGGTGCACAGTGGCCGCGTACACGTTTACATAGATGGCTCAGTCACACCTGGAAGTTCAGCTGCCGCTGTGGTGATAGGAACTAGATCCGTCAAAATACAGCTAAAAACGTCACATGTATCATCAACGACAGCTGCTGAACTGGTAGCCCTGCGTGCGGCTCTTCATTTCATTCAGGAGGAACCACCACATGCATGGTCAATTTCGGTGATTCCAAAACAGCCCTGCAGACTGTAGTCTCAGCACTGCGCCACGGATCGCATGAACAGCTCGTCGCAGAGATCAGAGAAGTCCACCATCGCATAGTTGACGAAGGACACGATATAATATATCAGTGGTTGCCTAGTCACTGTGGCACACGTGGCAATGATCGAGCAGACGAAGTTGCGCGATATGCCCATGACGGCGTCAACTGCGTTGCCATTCCTCTTTCGAGAGCCGACACAGCGAAACAACTTTCCGCACTTACGCGTGACCTAACATTCTCATTGAAATTCATCCGATTTCACAAGCGCACGCCTTCATACCCTGGACCCTAATCTACAGCTCCGTATTCCTCCCGACCTTCCACGACGTAACTGAACCCTTCTAGTCCGTCTATGGCTTGGAGTAGCATTTTCAAACGCGTACTCCTTTCTTGTCGGAATGGCGAACAGCCCGTTATGCGACTTCTGCGGGTGCCATGAAACAAAATTAGAAAAATTATTAGACTTTTGTGCAAGTTTATAAGTCATCTATCTCCTGTCGCTTCCCCAGGTAGTGCGTGACAAGAGCTTCAGTAGGTTCATAGTCTTAAGGCATTCTGCTTTAAGATACTTTACGTGCGGGATAAAAGTTAACTTGCAGTTTAAGATGATACCTAAAAATTTATGTTCACGGCTCACATATAGGCGTTCTCCATTAAAGTCTTATGGAATCTGGCAGTGTATCTCTCTTGTTGGAAAAACAGGACGCAGGTACTTTTTTGAGGGGTTATTTTAAAAGCGTTCTCGTCTGCTCACTTCGACCATTTATTTAAGCCAAGCTGTACTCGACGTTCGCAGATACTTAGATTACAGTATCTGTAACCTATCTGGATGTCATCGACAAATACACGATAAAACATAGTACGTGGTATGACAGTGTGGAGCGAATTCATTTTTACAATAAAAGAGCGCAGCTCAGCACACAGCCTTGTGGATCACAATCCTCTTGCGTAAAAGGACGTAACAGGACGTTACCTACTCTAAAACGGAATATGCGGTGGGAGAGGTAACTCTGAATCACATTAAGTTGCCTCGGACTCCTATTCCAGACAGATCACGGAAGTTGTGTCGTACACCTTTCCCATATTTAAAAATACTGACAAAAAAGTTTGTGGACAAAAGCTTCACGAATTAATGACTCAATGCGTATCAAATGATCAGTGGTGGATCGACTCTCGCGACATCCGCACTGGTATGGGTCAAGCAGTTTGCTCGATTCTAGGAAATGTAGTAGGCGGCGGTTTATCATTTTTTCGAAGACTTTGCAAAGGCAGCTTGTCAGTGCTATAGGCCGGTAACTCGAAACAGACGACGGATCCTTGCCTTCTTTCAGAATAGGAATTATGATGGCCTCTTTGCAGGCAGACGGGATCTCGCCGGAAGACCATACAGCGCTGTAGAGAGGAAGGAAGGTTTCTTGTGTTTCAGAGGGTAGATGTTTCAACATTTCATATATTACACGGTTGGCGGCTGGGGCTGATTTATACAGCTGTTGAGTGATGCCTGAAGCTCAGCTAAACAGAATGGCTCATTACATGCCTCGTATTTTTTGCATTTTCCTTCCAGCTTCTTTCCTAGTCTGGCGTTGTATCGTTTAAATGTTTCAGGATAGTACGATGAGCTGGACACATGTTCAAAATGTGCGCCCAGGAAGTTCGCTTGGTCTTCCAAGCTATCGCCCTGTGTGTTCACCAAAGAGAGTGAATATGGATGCGAAAGCATCATCGCGATCTTTACAAAACGTAACATACTGTCGGAGAAAGTTTGTGCGTTTCAAATTTAAGTGCGTTTCCTGTACAAACAGCACTTTTAGATTGCGTTCACGGATATGTTCTTGCACATCATCGAGGTTTCTAGGAAGACCTCTGAAGTTCCATTGTATAATTTGTGTATCCATACTGGAAGTAAATTGGTGTTGTGTGTACAAAAACGGAAGTGGTGCCTTATTTTTTATGTGATTTTACGTGACAAAACCACTTTATGATTATGAGGCATGCCTTAAGTGGAGGACTCGGGAAATTTCGACCACCTAGGGTTCTTTAACGTGCACCTAAATCTAAGTACACGGGTGTTTTCGCATTTCGCCTCCATCGAAATGCGGCCGCCGTGGCCGTGATTCGATCCCGCGACTTCGTGCTCTGCAGCCAAACACCATAGCCACTGAGAAACTACGGCGGGCCAAATGTTGCCTTAGATTACAGAGCTCTTTTGAGGCCCTCTAACGCGGGGTTTGTCCTTTCTGGAGTGGTCGAGGGAGCCTCACCACTTCCTAGGCGCTTGGTGCGCCGTCAGGATAGGTGCAGTGTCCATTGCCTCTTGCGAGGCGCCGGACACGCGGTCTTGCGAGCGGCCTCGCCTAGGAGGACAAGACGCCTGAGTTGCGCCGGCTGTTACCAGCGCCAGCAGGGGCCGGGGAGGGTGAGGCAGCCTTCATTGCGCCCACCTTAAGGGCTGCTGTCGGTCCTGCGGGATCGCTACGCGTAGCGCAGATTGCTGCCGAGAACTTTTGTGGTGCCGGCAACCCTAGGGTAGCCTGGCCTGCTTGCTGGTTGGGTGGAGCAGGCTTAATTACTTCCACCCCGGCGGCAGGAGCCACAAATGACAGCTCGCTGCGCACTTGTCAGTGGCCGCTGCGACGCTGCCCGCCGACGCGCCGCATCAACATAAGGTGTACTGTGGAAAGGTGAGCACCTCTTATGTGCTTCCTTAAAATAAGTATGTTCTTTGACTTTTAGGGTGATTATTTCTTTTTTTACCAAATGGTTGATGCAACTTAACATTTCTAAATGCAAATTTATTCGTTTCCCGCAAGCACGCTAACATCACCCATGCGTACTCATTACACGCAGTCAACATCTCGCAAATACAAACGTATCGCTACCTCGGTATCCTAATCGCTAGCTATATAAACTGGTCGGAACACACATCACGAAACTGATGACCGACAGCTCTAAAAAACTAGGCTTCATCAGAAGAACATTACCGTTGTCACCCCCTTCCGTCCGTAAACTGGCTTACGAAACTTTTGTTCGAACGAAACTTGAACACGCTTCCGCGATTTGGTGACCACGTCAAACATATCTCATCAATGCAATAGAATCGGTCCAGAACCGTGCTGCTCGATTCATATCTTCAAAATATGACTACAAAACTAGTATCAGTAGTATTAAGTCATCGCTCAATCTACCCACATTAGTCTATCGACGCAAGATATCACGTCTGTGCTTATTCCACAAGCTGTACTACCATTTTATACATTTGCGCGAATAACTACTACCACCAGCACGTTCGTCACGACGCATGTTCGATTCCCTCAGTTTACAGCGCCTGTATGGATACACTACTGCCTTCAATAAATCATTTTTACCCACAGCAATCCAGGAATGGAATGAACTCCCAGATGCAATTGCCATGGAGCATGATTCTGAAGAATTTGAAGAGCGGTTGCTTTTACATTTTGGAAATTAAAATTGTGCGATTTCCCTTTGGATTCCAAGTGTTGTTGCATTTGAAGTCGCTTGTACTCCTCTTTTATTTCGCTGCGTTACTTAACCTGCGTTATTTCAATTCATTCTTTTAACATCTTTGACTTGCGTATGTCTATGATGACTCCCCCCCCCCCCCCCTCTTATGTAATACCCTGTAAATTCCTTAAGGGTCCAATAAATGATGATGATGATGTTGATATAATCCAGACATACGTAGCTTTCGACTCTCTCAGAGCTCTAATTCGCCGTCTGTCAAGGATCCCCGACCATCTTAGTCTTCCTACCAGCCGAGAGACCTCAAGCGACCGTTTCAAAAGTGATTAGCGCTCATCAAGAGTGCATACCGTCGTCATATACACCGGTGGCAAAGTCTTCATTTCCCCTGTGGTGCCTGCGACAGACTCAAGTGAATTTTTCTATTCCAGGAATTACAAAGGCCAATCATACTGCAACTGACGCTCCTATTAATGCACCAGACGTATCATGACCGCATACACATATATCACATATGTACACCGGCGGTTCGACCTCACCTAACAGCTCAACTGCCGCATTCGTCGTTCCAGCTAAGCAGGTTACAGTTGAATGCGAATTGTCACACATGACTACATCTACATCGGCAGAACTTGCAGCTCTCCTTGCCGCTATGACGTACGTCACCGAAGAGACGACTCTTCGGCGACGCATTGTGTATTCGGTTGTAGTTTGTGACTTTAAGGCAGGTCTTCACAGCATCAAGTCTGCATTACATCACAGAACTTACGAGCAGGTGATATCCGACATCAAGTGCACGACTATGCTCTGGAAACAGGGCAAAACATTATACTTCAATGGCCAATAAGCGTCAGAGTTTAAGGGCCCAAGAAATAGGCGCGTCAACACTCCATAGACAAAAGCACTCTGACCATAACTAATCAGCTTTTGACAGCCGAGCGTGGGACGAGGACGCGTCATGTGCCCGTGTGACGTTAGGCGCGGCGGCGGCGGCAGCACATGCCCGCGGCGCCGTCGCGGTTATTTGTGTACAAAGGTTTCCCCCCCGGTCGAAGAGCCCACAAAATTCCCAGAAAGAAAGCAAAGAGGCCCGCGCTATACTCTTTTCGCCACAATATATAGATCGGTTAGCGGCGCGGTCTGCTTCTGTGACCACGCTACTTTTTGTACCATCTCCGTCGAAGGTTCGTCGGTCGAAGCGCACGACAGAACTCGCCGAAACCACAGCGCCCACTGGCAGTGGGCCAGTGCCCTCAGCGCCTTCGCAGATGGAGGGACAGTATGGGAACGCCGGCATGATGAGCAGCATTGGAGCCAGCTGTGGAAGACAACGACGAACGCGCGTGCAGTGACTCGAGTGCGTCTCCGATCACGTGACTGATTAGCGGCGTCGGAGCCAGCTGTGGATAATACAAACGCGGGAGCAGTGGCACGAGCGCGTCTCTGAGACTTACAGCAAGACCGAGTGGGATGCACTTTTGCATAGCACAAGCCTTCAAGACCAAATCCTGTCCGTCCAGCGCGCCCGCGACAAGGCGGGTAGGCTAGACCTGCCGGTCCCCACGTGGGAGCAGCCTTGTGGCGCGGGGCAACCTCCGGGTCGGCACTGGACTCTAATAAAGTTGTACTCACTCACTCACCACGTGACTTTTCGTATCACCTTTGATTTCGTATCATCTCGGATCTTCCGCTTCATGAGCCATATAATGATTTCGCAATACTAAAGCGCTGTTTCAAAAAACAGCAGAATATCGTACTAAATACGCGAAGACGGGTGATACTAAAGCCGTTGCACACTGATTGCTTAATACACTACCCCGCCAAATAGTCTAAGGGGTAGAGCACCCCGGCTTCAAGAATGGTAGCGAGACCATAGACAAATGTTACGAGTGCAAGCCTTATACATTCAGCATGAATGATGGCTGCAAAAAATTCTTTTGGGAGTGGTGAACCGGCCAAATGGTTCGAATTCTATGTTTTTACGGGACGAAACCACGACCCGATTATGAGGCTCGCTGCATTGTGGGTGCCCCTGGATTAATTTTGGCCACCTAAGGTTGCTTAACGTGCACCTAAATCTAAGTACACGTGCGCTTTTGCATTTCGTTTGCATCGAAATGCGGCTGCCGCAGCTGGGATCGAACCCGTGACCTAGGGCTCAGCAGTCCAACGACACAGCCACTGGGCTACCGTGGCGGCTCTGAGTGGTTCAAGCAAGACGCTAGTAACACATTGTGCCCAAAATTTATTTGTAAATTGTGTATTGGTGCTACTTCTGTCATAGCGTTTTAGCATAGATGCGCATTTATTCAAGCGGAAGAATACGCGCTCCCACTTGGCGGCTTGGATAGAAATTAGAAGATATAAATTTCCGTGCTGCGCTCGGGCCAAATAGCCCTTCCCTTTGCTTGTATGTATACCTATCGCAGTTAAAGAAGCGCTCCGCTTAAATATTGGCATTAGTGTTCAGAGGCCTATTATCTTCGTCCACGCCACTGACCCACTATTGTTGCTCACAATTTGTAGTTCGTAGTAAAAGGGCAGCGATAACGCTAAGTAAAAAAAAAAAAAAATGGGAGGGGGGGGGGGTTATCGGCGATGCGAAAGGATACCGTTTCTACTCGGTGCTTTTAACAGCGATAAAGCGATTCCTTGTATGTATACGCTGATAAAGCCTGCTTTGTGGCCTGTTATTCGAGCTTACCTATGCATGTGCTATATATGCATCTAAATACCAAATGCAAGAGCGTCTGGAAAGGCTTCCTATAGTCGCATATCAGTTCATACGTAGACGACGAGAATGTGAGTTTGCTTATTCTTTCACTTTATCTTTCACTTTATCACAGCGTCACATTATTTGTCTAGCGCAATTGATAAATAGCGTAAAGCACTGGAATATTTTCCGGAAGTAAAACATTATTGCGTTTTAGGACGTCAGTAACGAAACAGGTATCCGATCTTGAAACTTGATGCACAAAAATGGTTGAATTAACGGATCTTACTCTATGTGCGTCACAGTGGTCGCTGTGCAGATGGGTGGGTTCGAATAGATTGCGACCACTTCCAGTTATTTGACATGCAATAGAATTTCAGTACAGTACAAGCGCTTTTTCAAATTGCGGTCGCATCAGAACGCGGCTGGAAATCAAGTTCAACCTTGCGGAAAGCAGCGAAAGGCACTATCCTCAGTGCAACCACCATAAGATCACCACCGAGCTATCAGTAATTCACCGGACGAAGCCTCCCGATCTGTGAGGCAACCTGAAGATGCCGCTCACGCTAATTGCGGTCGTCGCCTCCGTAAGAGCAGGAAGCTCTCCCGACGCACTCCAGTTTGCGATGTGAGGCCTGGTTGGTTCATGTTCATTTCTCGCAGAGGTTAGACAGTGAAGTGAACGAAAAATGTCGCCAGCGGCTTGCTACACTTTCCACTAGATATAAGTTGCTTGTTAGCATTACTACGCTAACAGAATCAAATAAGAAGCAATTCATACTTAAATACCTTACGAAATAAATGCATGCAGATGGATTCAAACCAGGAAACTTCACGTGGAAGCCAGAAACGCTATCCACTTCGCCACACAAGATCAATGTTTCAGCTCTTCAAGCACTGGTTTCTATATGTATCGATTCTCCAGAAACTCAAACTTCATAAGAAACCTTACATAGTCATACCTTGCTCGCTGAAAGTGCATTCGTTACGCTTGAAAGCTATATTCTTATAGCTGCAAGGACAGTTTTCAACGGCAGCGAAAGTTCAGGAACATGAAATTGTCGTGCTGCGAAGGTGGTCGCCTACAGTACATAACCAAAAAAAGTCGCAGTTTCGCCCGAAAGGCGAAGAATTGATTGCAATAGCAAATTATTAGACAGCTATACGAAGTAGGGACACTAGAGTTATTGGCCGTATAAACTTGTAAATATTCTCTTACCAAGTAAATTAACGAGCATGCACGCGCGCACAAGCAAACATGAACACATCTCACTCTACGACCGCAGAAACTCGCTGTCAAAACGCTGGAGTGAGGAAAAGGGGCAGCAGGAGAGAGCGAATTGACCTTCGTGCTGCCTCGCTTCAACGCGAGCTAAGCGGCGAGAACACAGCGCACACTCAGCTACCGGCCCTCGTTGCGCCTAGGCTCTTGTCCCCATCGCAGATCGCTTTCAAGATATAGCCTCCGCGGCCTCGATATACGCAGCAGCCGCCGGAGTAGAACGCCCTCCCTCCTCCCTCCCTCCTCGGTGCCTTGCGAGCGACAGAAGACGGCGCGATTCCTCCACACTTTCCTCCCTTGCATGCGCGACTGAGCCGACATCTTCGGCTGACGCTCGCAAGCTTACACTCGCATATACAGCATACGGCGCGCAGGGCCGATGTTACCACCCTTGGACTCTATACGGAACATCAGGCCGACGGCAGAAATGCGCGTGGAGTGTCCAAAGAATTGCTATCGCAATAAGGCTACACTATTACCGCATTGCTATGACGCCGACGTCTGCAGGGTGTCTCACGTAACTTGAGCTAAACATTATATGCAAATGCCCCGTAGCCGGACAGAACCAATGTACTGTTTGCTGTCGCTTAGAGATACTCAGATTATTTTTTCCATCCCGTCTAATTAGATAGTCTTAATTGTGCAACTTCTCAAATATTATAATTGGATGAAGAGTGTCAAAGGGAAAATTCTAGAGCCACATGAAAAATTCCCGTTACAGCTTTCTGTTGCTCGCTACATGCTACATAAAAGTGTTTTTCCGTGCGTGAAAGAAGCCCGCGAATACACGCAAAGTGCCTCGAGCGGCCACTCGCGCGGCAATTTTGCGTGTATTTGCGGGCTTTTTTCACGCTCGGAAAAGCACTTATGTAGCACGTATTGAGCAATAGAAAGCTGTACTGGGAGTTTTTCATGTCGCTCTACAATTTTCTCATTGATACTTCACCGAATTATAATATTTGAGAAGTTGATTAAATAATTAAGATTAGTTATCTAATTAGGCGGGATAAAAAAAGATAATCTGAGCTTCTCCAAGCGACGGCAAACAACATTATCTTGGTTCTGTTCAGCAACATGCCATTTGCATACTTCAATGTTTGGCTCAAGTTACGTGGGACACCCTGTATATGCAGCGTACTGTAACAGCATTACCACGCTTATGTGCCTAGACGTCACTTGAAGAGCGAAGACACGCAGCCAACTAATTTTGCTTCCCGATTCCGGTGCTTGTGCTACAAGTGATGATAAAGAAAAGCGTTGAGTGGTGACAGATGACCCGGACAGCCTCAACGATGGGCTGCTAGCTGTTACCATTATCACGACAATAAAGAATCGTTCCAAAGCGTAAACTCTTCTTGAAGCGTGCCTGGCATGACTATTTATTCAGACAAATTGCGAAGACAATAGGTGTTTTACATGTTCATACATCTAAAAAAAAAGTGTTTTATTCTAAGTTAAAACCATGCTGAATAGGACGTGTTGAAAGATTCGTTGTAAAAAAAAAAAGTACTGCTGGGGAAAAAAATATGCAATTGGGGTGGTCAAATGCTGCAAGGAAAGTTGACATTACAGTTTCGTATCAATGGCAAAATGATAACGGACGGTATTTTGCACTACAGAGCAAACTAAGTTTCCAGTCTGTAGTACATTCATCAAGAACGTATTCATTGCTTTGAATTTTCTCCTGCGTAAGCGTTAAAATAAATCCTAATTGTAGCAAAATAATTGTTTCGATACTATTCCGCATACATATCAGGCTGAAGTGTGCAAGAAAATATCAAACAGACCAAGTAAGACAGGTGTGCTCTCTTTATAACCCATTTCTGAGTACATCTGCAATTGAGGCCAGATTGTTGTACATGTTTCGATAAGCGTGCCATCAATAATTTTATCTGATAAAGAAATTTAATTCATGCAGGGAATGTAAGAAAAACAAATGTTCATCATTCTTCCGACTGCGCTTGGGGATGAAAAAAAAAACGAATGCACATTTGTACTGTACTTTTTTTTGCGCAGTCATCTTATTAAGACATCTGTAAATATATGTATCAACGAATCGTCTGAAATAAAAAGCTACTACTTCGCGCTCTGGGTGGCGTGTGCTTCGTCCAGTTTTGTCCCTGTGAATAACGCGTTTATCCAAACCAGTTCTGAGGACATTTTTGGGAGATTCCGTTACCACAAATGATGGGAATGATTTTGCAACTGCTAAGATTCCAGTTGACATGAGTAGAAAATTGACTAACTGCAGCATCAAGATTATCACGGAAGTGGGGAACAAATTTCTGGCGATATTTCCAGAACATGTCCTGCCACACTGTTACCTGGCAGCCACAAGATTATGCAGTTGCGCTACTCGCTGCAAGAAGGAACGAGTTAACAGACGCCATTAGCAGTACCAGCACTATAGGGTCACCCCTTACATGGAAGCTTCAGGTTCCTTTTGTTTACAAAGCCGCTCTTCAAAAGTGTCTCAGGGATTTGGCGTAAGGCTTTTTTCTATACATTTAGATGCCGCCAATGAATCCGGTGATCGATAATCGAGTTTATCGGTCAGAGACGCACACCGGTCAAACACATCGGCACAATAGCGGCGCGACCTTACCGCTGAGACCTTGTGGAGTCGTGATCACGCCTCAGCAACGTCGCAAGGGCAAGATTACGCGATATGATCAGCGAAAACGCATGGTTTCAGGGAATGAAACACGCAATTCCTCGATGCGGAGGACGGCGCACTCACGTGAGAAGTGGCAGAACGTGGAGCAGTGGCAGTGTGACCGAGTACCAGATGAGCACCAGAGCCCTCATGAAGTGCTCCTTGATGCTCGCCAGGACGGCCACCGAGTAGACTCGGGCCACGAAGAACAGCAGCGACGGTGAATGCATTAGGCCTACCGTGGTCACACACAGCCACGTCCGCTTTTCGTAGTACGCTACGGCGAGCAGCGCGTTCGACACGAGAACGGCCGCCAGCAGCAGCAAGGCCAGCGTCGACGGCGCTGCCAGTGCCCCGCATCCAATACTTCTGGCCCCGCGGTGCCCGGCCTCTGCGTTGCAGTAGGTGGGCCACGGCGAGTCGTCCTCGGCCGTGGTCGCTTCGACGTCGCTGTTGCCTTCCTCTTGCTCCTTGGCCACCGCCGCCAAGGCTGCAGCGGCAATCTCCCTCTCCTTGATGTCGACTTCGTCCATGAAGAGCTGCACGACGAGCTGCTCCGAGGTGGTCAGCTCGTTGGATGTTGATCGTGGTGTCAGAACCGGTGTGCCGCTGCTCCTGCCGATAACGTTGCTGCTTGATGGGGAGCAGCCAATGGACGTCGCCTGTGTCAGTTGGTGCTGCTGCTGGTGGTCGGACCCGCCGTACGTGACACTGTCGTGGGACGGAGGCGAGCTTAGAAGTTCGATGAGAGCGTCCACGTCGTTGACAGACACGCCTTCTGCGAGGCTACGACTGCCTAATGGACTTGAAGCAGCGACTCGCGTCGGCTGTTCTCCTGGTGCACACGAGATTCTGATCCTGCTGTACCGCTGTTGCCGCGGGGGTGGACGGGAGTGTGAGCGCGCATTGCCGAGAGCGCCGCACGTGCAGCGACAGGGTGACCCGTAGCTCATGTAGCCGAGGCTCCCGCCGGACACAGACGGCCCGTCGGCGACGCTACACAGCCATCTGTGAGCCGTCGAGGCAGCGTTGTCGTCCAAAGCTGCGGCGCATGGAAACTTGCCTCGGCTGCTTGGCACATGAAGCGGTGATCTCCCTTACAAGGCTACGTCGTCCTTTTTCTCGATTTGGATTAGTGCAACCAGTTGGCAGTCCTTTTCATGATAGAGCTTGGCCTTGCACCGGAAAGCACGGACGGTTATCAAGTTGCGCACACTGGTAATAGGTGGTAGTCAGGTATGTTCATCACAACGATCATTGCAGCTTCCCTGTGGCGCGCAATGTACCGGGTGGCGAATCACCGCAGCGTTAACTGATGTGGTCTTCCTTCGATGTCACGTGGGCCAGCTGCCCTGCCGGGGCGAGCCACACGGCCGCGCGCAGGGGCTATCCCGGGTCCCCGGCGCGTGCACGCTTGCGTTACGCAGCAGTGATGCGTCCTTCCCCGTAGCGCGGGGCACTCGACCGTCTCGACTGACGCACGGGCAGTGCCCGTGTGCGGTGGCCGCCTTGTTGAGATCGTTCCGCTTCTATCGAGGGCTCAGAAGGAAGGATATAGAATCGCCTTATCCAGGAGAGCCGCAAAGGAGCTCGCAACGACGACGCACTATCGCCTCTCCTCTGCTCGCCGCCCGCCTCTGGCTGATAACGGGGAATACTTTTTCTTGGCTTATTATTTGTCTTGTGTGGTCTTGCCGCTTCTTCCCCGTCCCGCCACGCTCTCTTTCCACTGTATTCTCGCTGCTTTCTTTATTTTATGCTCCTGATTTTTTTTCTTCTATATGTCATTCGTAAATTGCCGCTTTCCGCCCATTCCACAAGGAACAACATCGTCGTCACAGCTGTACGTCTGCGACCGAAAGCGTCTCCCTTTCTTTCTAAGCTTAGCTTCCAACCGGCGTTAACGCGCCCTCTTATCGAATGTTATATCTTTTTTACTTACCTCTCCTACTAGGGAACGGAAGCCTCTGTTTCTGCTCCACGGCTATAGATAAAAACAAGGCGTGCAGTTTGACCCGTTGGGTTCGAAAGGTCCATCTGGCCCATTCCCTTGCGGCCTTGCCTGTTCAATGCAGTAAGTGGCTGCGCGCCAGATTTAAAAACTTTCGTATGCGGCGTGTGTGCGGCGCGCTTATCACGTTTGAGCACCGTCCTGCCCTCCGCTGTGTCTTACGTACACGTTCGGAACACTGGAGCTGGTGACGTCGAGTCTGTAAGATTCGGTCGTCGCGAGCTTATCTGTTCTGCCAACAGGCACTCGTGTCATCATGTGAAGTAGTATCAACGAGTACGTAAACTGTTTTGGAGCGCTGGGCGTACACATGTCTGCAGGCACGAGGAGCGCAGTCTGTAACGGATGCGGTATCAACATAAAGATAAGACAGTTTTAGTACTGCGCCATGACGATACGTACGCAGCACGCAAGTGCTTTGCGGAACGTAGGAGCGCGTGTCGCGTTAGGGCTTTTAGTACTGCGAAATGCCTACGTACTACGTAAGAACCGTTGGTCGAACTACACGCTGTTGATCTCGCTGACGTGATATAACGTGTGGGCGCGTTCCCGCATCGTCAAACAATATTAAGGCCTTTAAGAAATACTTTTTTTAATACGAATGAAATGCATGAATCATGTCGAGAAAAATAAAAACCGAGTACTTGCTCTCTGAGGCTGGTACGGTCATTTGCGACGAACTCTGCCAAAAGTAGGTCGAGCCTTTCGCGCAAACAGCGCACACTAAACACTTTCTCAAAGACAAAGTTCCTATTTTTGGTATGCATTCCCATTGTGCAGGACCCGGGAATGGCTTCTGCGCGTTCACGCAGCAAAGCTAAATCGTAGGTCATTGAAAAGTACAGCCTTTCGCTGGGCGCCTTTGACGCTGCCGTATTGGGAAACTTTTGTCTTGCGGTCTGCATAACAAACGAGAACCACGAGAGCAGCCCGCAAGGCTCCCTACGTACGCACGCAAGAATCGGATGCGTGCGTACGCAGCGGCCGCGTACGCATCACGTACTGTTCGTGTTGCGTTCTGCACATGCGCACTTTGCAGAACGTAGCGATCTTACGTACGCAACGCCATTGGTGCGCTACGTACGCAGTACTCAAACTTTCTATAATCTCGCCCTCTTATTGTCAAGCGTCAGTTCGCACGTCATCTTTGGCACCGAACTTGCGTAGACTGCTTGTATCAGTGAGATTTAGCCAAGAGTTACGGAAGCCAGGCAAAACGCAGGCAGTGTTCGGATGGCTGTTTTTTACTGGAATTGGATTATGGGGCTGTACGTGCCAAAACCACACTCAGATTATGAGACAAGCCGTAGTGGTGGACTCCGGATTAATTTTGACACCGTGATGTTCTTTAACGTCTCCCAAAATCTAAGTGCTCGTGCGTTTTCTATTTCGCCCCTGTCGAAATGCGGCTGACTCGGTTGGGATCAAACCCATGGCCTCTACCAATGCCATAGCCGCAAAGCTCATGCGGCAGGCACAGAAGTGTTGATTTGACGGTCGACCGCTTCCGTAGTGTCTCCTGGACACTGCGATGCGGCTCTGCTTCGGCACACCCTGCGTAAGTTCCCCGCTTGAGATACTTGCATGGCGTTGATCTTTCAGAAATAGCAGCAACGTACTGTACTGTACCTTGAACTTAAGCTTGTCCTGTTTCCCTGCAACCACTGTCGTATAGTAGTGGGGTTTCCTTGCCTTCTCACGGCACCCCCCCCCCCACCCCCCTCTTTTATGGCGTTTTTCACTGGTCGATTCGGAGCAGGATTTCTTGCCCCGTGGCAACGAATCCGAATTTCACTGGTCGATCTGGAGCGGTTAACGCTTTTTGCACTAGTTGTTTCGCATCAACTCGCTTCGCGTCAGATCGCTCTCACTTGCTCCGCTACCGAGGCGCGGATTAGGGCGGAAATAGGTCGCGTCACTTCCGTCTTCAAGCGATATGGGTACCCGGTCAGTACGCACGACATTGTGCTGCTTCGAAAAATGGGTGCATTCGGTGTTGCTGTAGAGCTCGCGTTTAGCGACGAGTGCTCGGTTGACAACGATTACGAGGTGAAGCAGGTGCTGTACGAAGCCTTCTTTGTAAGTTGTCCATGCACAATCCTTCGGGCGCGACATGGAAATGACGGATTCTGCGACTTCCGTGGTCGATTTGCACACGGGGGGGGGGGAATTTCGTTGCCGTGGAAACGTACAGAGCGGAAGTGGGCCATAGTTTCCGGTACCGGTTTCTGTGACGTGCACACAGACTTCCTGTGTGATCCCCCGCGGAGCGTCTTCGCGCTTCGATGGCTCCGCTGGCCGATTCGGATTTGTGCAACCCGAGCGCTCAATCGAATATTTCGGCGGCCGCTCCAGATCAACGTGTGAAAAACGCCATTATATGGGAACTGCCTCTTCTCCTCCCTCTCCTTCTTCTCCTCTCTACAGTTCTATCTGCGTCCCTTCTGGCCTCGCAGGTTAGCAGAAAGTGACAGACAGACAGACAGACAGACAGACAGACAGACAGACAGACAGACAGACAGACAGACAGACAGACAGACAGACAAAGAACTTTATTAATGGTCCTGAGGAACCGGCGTTAGGGTACCTCCTTTTTCAGGGAGTCCCCGTAGCGGTCGCGGGCCGCACCCACGTCGGGGTCGGAAGATCGTGGTCCTCCGCCCTGTCGCAGGCCCTCTGGACAGCCCGTAGTTGCTCTGAGAGGTCGCCGCTCATAAGGGCTGCCTCCCAGTCTGTTAGAGTGGTTAGCGATGAGCTGCGTAACGCAGGGCATTGTCAGAGCATATGGGATAAGGAGCAGTACGCCTCCCCACAGTCTGGACAGTGGGTTCTAAAAGGGAAGCGCTGCAGTTTCTGCAATGCTTCTGAGTGGAGTCACGGATAATTACAGCTGTCAAGCTGCTGATGCGGCGACGGCCAGGGATCTCCAGAGGGCGTCCGCCTTTTGCGACACCGAACTGCCCATGCGCAGCGCCCTAGCAGCTGAGGACCGAAGCAATTTGGCAGGCGCACGGCCGGACTAAACTCCCTCCTCCGAGTGAGTGCAGTACGGCCGTGGCAAGCGCTGCACTTGTCAGTGGAATAGGGCGCCAGCCGTTTCTCTTAATGCTACAGACCAGCACATATCCGTGACTTGCCGTTATACACGGTTTACCCCGACGTATATCGCGACAACGCCTGCCCCTCCTGCGGGCAGACCTACACTCTAGCACATACGCTCGGGGAGTGCGGTTCGAGATACCCCAAGTTCAGCAAGGAGGAGTGGGACTCGCGTTTGCGTAGCCCCGCTCTAGACAAGCGAATCCTGGATGTCCGGCGTGCCCGTGACCAGCCGCATCTTTACAATTCCAGTAAGTACAGCGGGCGGGCCGTTTTTCGCGGCGCTCGACGTTTCTGCGCAGTCGCGAGTATGAGCAGGTGCGAGAGAGAAAATCTTGGCGCCTTTTCACTTTGAATATGTGACTCTGCCTAGGCACTACGGAGGAGTTTTCTTAGCGCGTGTTGCATGCGCTTGTCCCCTAGACATGCCGGCATTGCGGAGTGCGGTCGAGACTGTTGACGCTCCGCCGCAGGCTGCCCGCGCGGTGACGCAGTGTGCACCGACTCCCTAATTGGTGATCGCTGTGTCTGAAGGGGCAAGGTCCTGACTGGTGTTGTATAAGTCGCGGGGCGCTTTTTTCGTCGCGACGATCGATTAGATTTTCTAAAAGCACTGCTCCAGGAGGGCACATGTAACCGGCCAGCGGGGGCCTCAGGAGAGCACATGAGATTATAATAAAGCAGGCGGCGCAGGATCTCCAGGGCGCCCAAGGGGTAGCGGGGGGGGACCAAAGCTGGAAGCAGGGCGGCCCGCGGTTTTGGGCCGCGGATGGCGAAGTGTGCCAGGGGGTGTTCGCTTAAAAAGTTGGCTGTCCGCTATCGCGGACAGCCCATCTTATACACCCCTGGCACGAGCAGGCCTCAGCAAGCCCCAACCCACTGTTTGGATCAGACTGCTGGTACGATCTGTTGGGAACTCGGCGCTGACGCCCGTGGTTGTACCTGGGTCGCAAGCCCCAAGGGTAGCGTTGGCCTGGCGGCCTGGGGTACAACTGCAAGCATCCGAAGGTCCCGGCAAAGCATGAGTCGACAGGTAACAACGAATCAACTTGTTTATTTTAACATCGCAAAGAGTTGGCGGTCAGGTTTGACCGAAGTAGAGAGACGGGAGAGCACTTCACTCAACGGAAGAAATCGGAGCCCTCCTCTGGCGTCCGGGGGCAGCTGTTTTTATACTCTCGCAGTTGAGGGCAAGAAGGAACCCCTCAAAAGACGAGCACGTGAATGTACAATGGGCTAATGGTGACGCACACTGTCGTAGCGATGCCGTAGCACCATGTCGTGGCGCTGCGCACGATCTCGTAGCACCTGGTCGTGGCGCTGCGCAGCACACTGTCGTGGCGCTGCCGGTCGGACACAATGACTGTAACGAGAAGATGGTCCCTGCTTTGGCATCGCCTGTTTCGGCCACAATGACTGGAACGAGATCCCTGCTTTGGCATCGCCTGTTTCGGGCCCAATAACTGGAATGAGATCCCTGCTTTGGCATCGCCTGCTTCGGGCACAATGACTGGAACGAAATCCCTAGGCGGTCGCATCGCCGCAGACGCGCCTGGAAACACCTGGCGATGAGTGTTGCGGTGACGACGATCGGGCCAAAATGTCCGCCGCCCCGCCGCCGTCGCGCCGGCAAAACCACGTGTCGCAGGCGAAACGCAACAGACCGCCCCGCCGGGGAAAGGAGATCCCGATGGACAGGGGACTGCATCCGCTGTCCGGAGGGATGTCGCTCGATGATGCTCATAACCGAAGTCGGGCGTCCCTTGACGTTTCTTGAGCGCAGCGCACAGAGAAGGCCTCGTTCTCTCGTTCAGGTTCGCACGGGACACTGCAAAGTGACTTCGGGAGAGTTCACATTTTTGTTCTCGTTCCCGGCAAGCGTTAGAACTACGCTGAAAACTCAACCGCTCAGTCAGCAAGCACGGCACAACCCTCACTAAGCCCTGCCAGGCTCTTTCCCCTTTTTATACCACTGCCTAGTTCCTTACAGTAGTCTAGCATCACTCAGAACGCGTCCACAAATTGAAAAATTGCACTAGAAAGCATATCATCACTTTGAAACACTAAACAAAAGCAATATGTTAAAAAAAATCCTGCCTCAGGAAGAAAAACATCAGTAACAAACAATTTTGAGGCTGATTCCTACGTTAGGGGCTTCGACTTAAGCCATCGGCGTTACCGTTGAGACTCCCCTTTTTGTAACGCACCTCAAAGGAATATTGTTGTAAAGCGAGGCTCCAGCGCAGGAGGCGGCCATTTTTGGGAGAGATGGTCTGCAGCCATTGGAGAGGGCAGTGATCTGTCTCAATGATAAACCTCGAGCCGGCTAGATAGCATGACAATTTCTGAACGGCCCACACGAGACATGCACACTCTTTCTCGGTGGCGCTATACGCCTGCTCACGACTGGTCAGCTTACGACTAGCATACAGGACGGGGTGTTCTACTTCTCCATTTTCCCGTTGGCACAGTACAACGCCCATGCCTCGCTCACTAGCATCGCACTGAACAATGAACCCTTTTGTATAGTCTGGCGATCGTAGCACAGGCTGGCCTGTTAGGGCACTCTTTAGGGCGCTAAAAGCTCTTTCCTTTGTCTCGTCCCAGACGACTGTTTGAGGCTCTGTCTTTCTTAGAGCATCCGTCAGGGGAGCCGCGATATCAGAATACCTAGGGATGTACCTCTGATAGTAGCCGGCGACACCCAAGAACGACCGAATATCGGTCTTTGTGCGCGGTTGCGGAAAGTCTCGCACAGCGGCCACTTTTATTTCAGAGGGGCGGCGACGACCCTGACCAATCACGTGACCGAGGTAGACAACCTCGGCCTGTGCTATCTGGCACTTAGGAGCCTTGACTGTCAAGCCCGCTTCGCGCAGGCGGGTTAGCACTGCCCGCAAGTGTGTCATATGCTCCGACCAGGATGCGGAGAATATCGCTACGTCGTCTAGATACGGTAAAGCGAATTCTTGCTGTCCCCGCAACACTTTATCCATGAGACTTGAAAAACAGTATGGCGCGTTCTTCAAACCAAAACTCAACACTTTAGGACGGAATGTTCCCATTGGTGAAATGAACGCCGCATACCTACTAGCCTCTTCTGTAAGTGGAACCTGCCAATAACCCCTGACAAGATCTAGGGTGGAAATAAACTGAGCGCTACTAACTTTCTCAAGGCGCTCCTCGATGTTAGGGATCGGATAAATTTGATCCTTAGTGATGGAATTAAGCCTGCGGTAGTCGACGCAAGGACGAGGTTCCTTGCCCGGTACCTCAACTAAAATCAAAGGGGAGGTATAATCACTCTCACCTGCCTCAATAACACCGAGCTGTAGCATTTTCTTTACCTCAGCCTCCATAATATCGCTCTGGCGGGGTGACACCCGATACGCCTTGGATCGTACTGGCTCTGGGGAGGTAAGTTCTATATCATGAGTAAGTACAGAAGTCCTACCAGGCCTCTCAGAGAACAGACCTTGAAACTCTTGTAATAGCTGGTGTAGTTCGGTTTTCTGCTCAGGCGACAGCGGTGCTTTACTGATAAGGTCACTAATGACTTGACCGGTGTCTTCCCTGTTCGTCACTGAGCCTAGTCCCGGAAGCTCGACCGGAAGCTCTTCAGGAACGTTTACCATCATGCACACCACTGCTTCCCTTTGTCTATAAGGTTTGAGCAGATTACAGTGGTAAACTTGCTGTGCTTTCCGCTTTCCTGGCAGACTTACCACGTAGTTAACGTCCGACAGTTTCTGAACAATTCGCGCTGGGCCCTCCCACTGCACGTCTAGTTTGTTGTTTAGCGATGTGCGCAATATCATGACCTCATCGCCAACCTCAAAACGACGGGCCCTGGCTGTCTGATCATAATAAACCTTGGCCCTCTGCTGGGCCTTTGTCATTGCTTCACCTGACAACTCCTGTGCCCTTCTTAAGCGTTCGAGGAGCTTAAGCACGTACTCCACCACGACTGGGTCGTCGCCCCTACCTTCCCATGATTCTCGAAGCATGCGAAGCGGAGATCGAAGCGAGCGACCGTACACCAGTTCAGCTGGCGAAAACCCCGTAGCCGCATGCGGCGCGGTCCTTAAAGCAAACATCACCCCAGGCAGACACAGCTCCCAGTCAGTTTGATGTTCAAAACACAAGGCTCTCAACACGCGCTTCATGACGGAGTGGAGCTTCTCAACGGAATTCGACTGTGGGTGGTACACTGAGCTGTGTAGCAGCTTTACCCCACACCTTTCGAGAAAAGTTGTCGTCAAAGCGCTAGTAAACACTGTGCCCTGATCTGATTGAATTTCTGCAGGAAAACCAACTCGCGCAAATATGGACAGTAGTGCATTAACTATCTCAACTGAGCTGAGTTCTTTAAGCGGCACTGCTTCAGGGAACTTTGTCGCTGGGCAGATCACAGTCAAAATGTGTCTGTACCCCGTGGCTGTTACCGGCAGAGGTCCCACTGTATCAATAACGAGCCGTCTAAAAGGCTCCGTTATGATAGGTACCAATTTCAACGGCGCCCTCGATTTGTCCCCTGGTTTGCCCACCCGCTGACAAGTGTCACATGTCCTCACGAAATGGTCTGCGTCCCGAAAACACCCTGGCCAATAGTACTCTTGCAAGAGACGGTCCTTAGTTTTCTTAACTCCTAGGTGTCCGGACCACGAACCCCCATGTGACAAGCGCAACAGATCCTGACGATAGCATTGAGGCACGACCAGCTGATCGAACTCCACTCCTCGGCGGTCTAGATACTTCCGGTACAGGACTCCACCTCTTTCCACAAAACGCGCAGTTTTCCTGGCGATACCTTCTTTGACATTGCAGCGCACGTTTTCCAGGCTGCCATCCTTTTTTTGCTCGGCTATCAAAGCCGTCCGGCTGACTTTTAGCAACCTATCAAGTCCGTCTGACGTAGGCGCGATGAGCAAATCAGTAGATAGCTCTTCTAACTTTCCCGCGTCGGGATTTTCCTCTCCAGTATCTGGCGCCTTTAACGTTACAGACTCAAGTTTATTCAGTTCGGGCGTGCTCTGAATATCAGCTTGCTGCGCCTCTGACCCTTTTTCGTTGTTTGATAACGTCGGCCCCGCAACTACCGCCTTTGCAGCGAGCTCCCGAACCTTCGATCTGGTTAAGGCCTGAACACTAGCTTCACCAAACAAAAGCCCCTTCTCGCGCAGGAGGTGATCGGACCTGTTTGAAAATAGGTACGGGTACTGGGGTGGCAGCATAGATGACACTGCCGCCTCTGTCTCAAGCGCTCCGAAAGGTCCTTCAATAAGCACCTTTGCTACCGGCAGACACACGCTATGAGCTTCCACGGCTTGCTTGATCCACGCGCACTCGCCCGTGAACATATGGGGTTCTACGTAAGACGGGTGAACTACATCCATCGTAGCTGCGGAATCGCGAAGCACTCGGCACTCTTTCCCGTTTACGAGGAGGTCTCGCATGTAAGGCTCAAGAAGCTTCATGTTCTCGTCAGTGCTGCCTATTGAAAAAAACACAACTTTTGGTGTTGTTTCCGGACACTGCGCCGAAAAGTGACCCGGCTTCTGGCACGTATAACAAACGCCCGCTCGCCTCATCTCGAACCGCTTTCTGCGTTCGGCTTCGGCTGCCGTCTCTTTACGTTTGGTCGGATTGCTTTCACTCGCATCCTCACTACGCGTGTCCCCCTTAAATCTCATGGGCGTGAACCTTGGCCTCTCAGACTTGGAGCCAAATTCACCCTTTTGACCGTCCTTAGCTCCGCGAGCTCGACGCGTCACAAACTCCTCGGCTAGCTCAGCGGCTCTAGCCACCGTACTCACGTCTGGCCTATCCAAGACCCAGTATCGCACGTTCTCCGGTAACCGACTATAAAACTGTTCTAGCCCGAAACACTGCAGAACTTTATCGTGGTCACCAAACGCTTTCTCTTCTTTGAGCCACTCCTGCATGTTCGACATAAGCTTGTAGGCAAACTCTGTATATGACTCACTCTTGCCTTTCTCACTCTCCCGAAACTTCCGACGGAACGCCTCCGCAGACAGCCGGTACTTTTTTAGCAGACTCGATTTTACTTTGTCGAAATCCTCTGCCTCCTCTCTATTCAAGCGAGCGACTACGTCGGCCGCCTCGCCGGGTAACAAAGTGAGCAAGCGCTGTGGCCACGTTTCCCGAGAGAACCCCTGCTTCTCGCACGTTCGCTCAAAGTTAACCAGGAACAAGCCAATGTCCTCTCCAAGCTTAAACGGCCGCATCAGGTCAGTCATTTTGAACAATACGCGTTCTCCTGCACCGTGTGCCTGACTTCCCTTACGAGCGCGTTCCATCTCTACCTCGAGACGCTTCATTTCCAAAGCGTGTTCGCGCTCTTCTTTTTTCTCTTGTTGCTCTCGCTTTTTCTGTTCTTTACGTTCACGCTCTTCTTTTTCTGTCTCCCTCTCTTCAATAGTCTCAAGGCATTCCGACAGCTCGTCATCCTCAGCCTCTAACTCAAGAATAGCCTTTAGCAGTTCAGGTTTTCTTAGTTTGTCTGAGACATCCAGACCCAACTCTCTTGCAAGCTCCAACAATTTCGGTTTGCGCAACGACTTCAAATCCATGGCTGCTCTGAATGCTGCTTTCTCTACTGCTTACTATTGTCTTGCCGCAACTAACCCGGCAGCAACGACAACCACAATTACCAGCTCTGTTTCTAACACTAACAAAAAGCCTGGCAAAGCTCAGAAGAAGAAAGTCCCGCACTCACCAAACCTCGCAGGCAGGAATTCCGCGCAGTCGTTCCGCTGCAGGCAACCAGTCGTCACACAGGGCTCGTTGCACTGCTCCCGGATCGTCGTTGAGCTGCTCAGCATACTGTCAACTGCATCTCTTTGCTGCTGGCCTCCGTTGTCGCGATCTCGCCGCTGGCAGACCGTTGTTTGAAGTCGTAGGCGATCTCACCGCTGGCAACCAGATGTTTGAGGTCGGAGGCGATCTCACCGCTGCCAACCAGATGTTTGGGATCAGACTGCTGGTACGATCTGTTGGGAACTCGGCGCTGACGCCCGTGGTTGTACCTGGGTCGCAAGCCCCAAGGGTAGCGTTGGCCTGGCGGCCTGGGGTACAACTGCAAGCATCCGAAGGTCCCGGCAAAGCATGAGTCGACAGGTAACAACGAATCAACTTGTTTATTTTAACATCGCAAAGAGTTGGCGGTCAGGTTTGACCGAAGTAGAGAGACGGGAGAGCACTTCACTCAACGGAAGAAATCGGAGCCCTCCTCTGGCGTCCGGGGGCAGCTGTTTTTATACTCTCGCAGTTGAGGGCAAGAAGGAACCCCTCAAAAGACGAGCACGTGAATGTACAATGGGCTAATGGTGACGCACACTGTCGTAGCGATGCCGTAGCACCATGTCGTGGCGCTGCGCACGATCTCGTAGCACCTGGTCGTGGCGCTGCGCAGCACACTGTCGTGGCGCTGCCGGTCGGACACAATGACTGTAACGAGAAGATGGTCCCTGCTTTGGCATCGCCTGTTTCGGGCACAATGACTGGAACGAGATCCCTGCTTTGGCATCGCCTGTTTCGGGCCCAATAACTGGAATGAGATCCCTGCTTTGGCATCGCCTGCTTCGGGCACAATGACTGGAACGAAATCCCTAGGCGGTCGCATCGCCGCAGACGCGCCTGGAAACACCTGGCGATGAGTGTTGCGGTGACGACGATCGGGCCAAAATGTCCGCCGCCCCGCCGCCGTCGCGCCGGCAAAACCACGTGTCGCAGGCGAAACGCAACACCACGGACTAGTCCGGGTTCTAGCTTTGGTGTCCCCGTTGCCGCTTTGGTGTCATGGAGGCGCCGCCAATAATGCGAAATAATGAGACGTTGTTTCAATTAGTAAAAAAACACGATTGAATAAATATAATTACGCCCAGCCGCCAAATTGCGACGCTAAGTTCAGCACTAGCGTGCCCCGCGACTTCTGCCGGCACGCCTAGGGACAAACACATACAACACGCGCTAAGAAACTCCTCCGTAATGCCTAGGCAAAGTCATATATTAAAGGAACAAAAGTCTTTACATTTCCTCTCTCGATCGCACCCGCTCTTAGCCGCGCATGGATGCGCGCCAACGTCCGGCGTCTGCGCAAATGCCACGCCCCACTGTAACTACTAGTAATTGTAAATACGCGACCGGGCCGGTGGGCTAGACCTTCCAGTCCCGACGTGGGACTAGCTGGGTGCGCGACGAGTTCCGCGTCCTCGCCAAAACTTCAATAAAGTTCTTTCACTCATTTGTCAGCGTTGCCATTCTCGCTGCCGCGCGCACGGAACGCCTTTCGAACTTTATTGCCATCGAAATTTGGCGCGATGGCAATGTCGTGTCTCGTTTACGGTTGCAGCTCCCGTGACCATCCCATCAGGACAATGCGTATTTTCCGATTTCCGTCGTTAAAACGCCATCGACAGCGCCGTGAAGCCTGGATTAGGGCTGCACTTTGTGACAGGTATGTATTGGCATATGCTGTTGACCTCTGTTTTTGTAATTGGCTCATAGGAATAATCTAGATCCTCCTGCAATACCGAGCACGGGCAGGAGAAGTCAATCCTCTTTTCGACGAATCCGGGGAGAAGGTTGGGTGAATGACCTCTCCGGCGCCGTGGGGTCCGGCCAAGAGAGGGTTAGGGGATGACGTAGTACCCACGGTGCCACGACCATAAGAGGGGAAGGGGATGACGTAGCACCCACGGTGCCACGACCATGAGAGGGGAAGGGGATGACGTAGCACCCACGGTGCCACGACCATGAAGGGGAAGGAGATGATGTAGCACCCATGGTGCCACGACCATGTAGAGGGTAAGGGGATGACGTATCGCCCTTGGCGTCCGGCCATCCCTAACACTCGGTAGTTTTGGATGGCACCGAATCCCTGAGAGACTCTGCTACAATGCGCGGAACAAATGCCGCTTACGGAGAAATTCTCGGTGTTGCTCTTGCAATTCGATACGCCATCCATGTTCCTGAGGAAGTGTATATATTGACGGACTCGCAACAGGCATGCCGGGCGTTCCTATCAGGACATGGCAGCCCGAGAGCGGCGCACCAAGTTCTCAAACAGATCCCGCAAAATACACCAACCACACCTCCCCGCATCCACTTACTCTGGACCCCTGGTCATACCTCGCTGCCGCGTAACGAACGTGCACATGCGGTTGCCCGAGAAATTTCCCTCCGGGCGACTCGGCGTGGTGAGGCGACTAGTTCAGAGTGGGGGGGGGGATCCCTTCCTCCGTTACAAAGATATACTCCGTCATTATACACGCATTCGTCGCACCCACGCCGCACCACCGCCGTCCTTCTCGCGGGAGTAAGCAGTGGCATTACGCCAGTTACAAACCGCAACTTTTCCAAATCTTGTCTCTCTCAATAAATTCTACCCACACTGTTATGCAGATCGTTGCTCTGACTGTGGCAGCTCGCCCACAATCTTCCACGTCACGATTGAGTGCACTGCAAACCTCTTTCCTCCCTTGCCAACTCTCCTTTACCCCCTACGCAACAAAGAGCTGTGGGATGATGCCCTCCACGACGGACCTCCCGAGGTCCTCCGAGCTGTGATACAACGGGCTCAAAACATCGCCGGAATCATCTTAGGGACCCTGCAGAGGGTTCGTCCCACACTGCTCTCGCCATTCAAATATTATTAATAAAGATGTTTTACTCTCTCTCTCTCTCTGGCTCGTCATTCGCCCATCGCTAGGCAACGGAAGTAAGCCGCAAACTTTAATTTAATTTATACGCAGATATTTTTACTTTTGCCGGGAAAAAAATAAAAGAACATGAAACAATTTCTCTTAACCTCATTTCACGTTCTCTCTTTTATTTTTCGATGCTCGCGGCAGCAAACGGTGGGCGTTAATACTAGCGTGACGTATTTCCTTTTCGCCGAGTGTCCCCTCTCGTACAATTTCTTTCTCTGTGGCAATAGTGTGAATGACGAAACTAACTTTTATTGGCCGAACCCATTTTATTGGCCCACGAAAACAGGCTGCACTTAAAGCACGACGATAGCAGCGAAGACAGTCGGCAATCGTCGAAATCTGAGCAGCGCAATCAGCGGGTCAAGCGCGTCAGCTTTTATACATGAGCGATGGAACGTTCGAGAGCAATCGCTGGTGCCTGCCCGTGTGTCCTCCAGAAAGTTCTACACCATTCCCGTCGCGCATACATGCGATAAGATTACACAAGGTTTGGCTACGACAGACAGCGGATAGAACGATCGATAATATTCGAGAAACTTCCGATACACGCGGGCGCGTCCCGCGCTGAGCGATAACATTTGTTTGACGGTGAAAACCGCCCACCCGAAAAAGATGAACAAGTACACCTGTCAGTATGACGTTTAGATGTCTGGGCGACAGCAAAGGCACCTCTGAAATGTGTCAGTTACACAGCAAGATGCGTCACTCGACTCCAGAAGATGCCGCACAGGAAAATGAGGCTTAGTACATGTCGTACTACCTCCCCATTCGCTAAACGAACATAAAAGCCTTCTGCAAGTAAATATTACTTGGTGCCGACAAGAATGACGAAACGACAACTAGCAACGATTACCAACTAGCACTATCATCTACTTCCACAGTGCAAGCTGTTTCCCACGTCAGCCCGGCAGTGCAGGCGAGCTTGGCTCTGTCGGATAACTACGCCGACATCACGAGCACTCGCTGAGCGTTTATAAAGCTGCAAGTGTGCACGGTGTGACGTTGCGAAATGACGGCGTTCTAGCGAAGGACACGCAGATACGACAGAAAAAAATCTTCGCGTTTCACTCAACCAGGTCGCGCGAGCTCAGAGATTGTTTGTTTCGCTAGCTCAAACATACATTTGCGTCTTCGTCGAGGGGCCCTATCTCGGTGCCTGTCACGTGTCATCGACGAAAGCAAGATCCCGCCCACACTTGTAGAGAGCCTATTTAAGGGGCTCCGAAATGTACTTTTGAGATACTTAAGACTTCATAGTTGGTACTTCATACCTTCATGCTCTTCTTATTTTCTTTCAACTACCTTTGAATAAACAGTGCAAGTTTCGCACTAGCAAATCGTCTCGCCCCTGCTTGGTCGCCATGATCTACCGGATGCCCGCAGCCCGCCGACAACGCCACGCTACCCAATAAGTAATGTCGGTCGAGCTTCGATAGGCAGGCGTCGCTACTTCTCGGCAGCAGTACGGTACGCTACCCTGGAGTACGCAACAAACTGGCTGGCAGCGATTGGGATACGGAATCCTGGAGACCCCAACTTGGACGACAACTACAAGATCGTAGCCTCTTCGTCCTGGCAACAACGTTCGGAAGGAAGGTGTCTGGATCATGACTGCATATGGTGAGTGCACTTCACTGAGAGTGTTCTTCACTGAGATATCACTTGGCTTTTACATGTTTTTTGGAAAGTACATAGCAGTGATTTTTCTTTAATCCGTTTACGGAAGTGTGAGTACGTCAAGGTTGTATAGAGTGAAGGTTTAGCAGCACTAAGGGCAGCCATGAACTTGAAGGCACTAAAGAAGCCGGAATTGTTGAGCTTGGCCAAAGGGTTGGGCCTCCAAATTGCCGAATCAAAGAGAAAGCCGGAGATCATTGAGGCGATCGAAGCGACCGGGGCAGACGACGAGGAACTGACGGAATGCCTAGAGAGCATTAAAGAGTGAGAGGAAGAGCGTAAGCGCTTTGAGGAAAAAGAAGAGCGTAAGCGCCAAGAGGAAAAAGAGGAGCGCGACCGTGTTGCACGCGACGCACTCGAAATGAAGCGCCTGGAGATTGAGCTTCTGAAAGCACAAAATAGCGAAAGACCTAGCACAGAGGCACGTGAAAGCGAGCGCAGAATGACAGACTTGATGGCACCCTACGCCGTAGGAGGGGACATAGGTCTTTTTCTGGTACAGTTGGAACGCACGTGTGAAAAGGCAAAATTCGCGAGAAACACGTGGCCTCAACGCTTGCTTACGTTACTGCCACGTGAGGTAGCTGATATTATCCCCCGCATGGGGAAAGAAGAAGCAGAGGACTTCGATGAAGTCAAAGCGACCCTGCTTAAAAAGTATAGATTATCAGCGGAAGCATTCAGGCGAAAGTTCTGGGAAGTCGAGAAGACCAAGAGTGAGTCATATTCAGATTTTGCTTACACCTTGGAGGTAAAGCTGAAGGAATGGCTCAGAGAAGAGGGTGCACTCGGCGACGCCGAAAAGACAATGCAGTGCGTTGCTTTAGAACAGTTCTACCGCCGGCTGCCAGTAAACATCAAGTATTGGGTTCAGGATAGGCCAGGCGTAGACACTGTTTCGAGAGCGGTCGATCTCGCTGAGGAGTACGTAACTCGCCGTGCGGACGAAGGCAGCGAAGCGCCTAAGGAGGAGATGAATAAATGCAGACCCGACAAGCCAAAACGGTGGTCAAAGTCGAGTCAGTATAAAACAAAGGAAAGATCAGATTCAGGGAAAAGTAGTGACGAGGACAGCGAAGGAGAAAAGGAGTCACCCGAACTGAGGGCAGAAAAGCAAAAGAAAAAGGCTTTCGAGGCCAAGAAACCAGTAGTTTGCTACAATTAACTGCCGGCAAACGGGGCATATCTCCGTGGGATGCAGAAATCCCAAACTAGTGTTGATGCCACTAAGTAGTAACGCAGAGAATCTGAACTTGCTCGAACCGTACATTCGAGACCTCGTGGTAAACGGCAAACCGTGTAGAGTGCTTCGCGACTCGGCAGCCACAATGGACGTAGTGCATCCGTCGTACGTAGAGGCAGGCCAGTTCACGGGGGAATGTGCTTCGATAAGGCAAGCCGTAGAGGCCTCCAGTGTTTGTCTCCCGGTGGCCAAAATTCGTATTGAAGGCCCTTTCGGAGTGCTGGACATTGAAGCCGCCGTCTCGGCACATCTTCCGCCGCAGTATCCGTATTTGTTTTCTAACAAATCAGAGGATTTGCTACGACGCAAGGGAATCGGGTTTAGTGAGGGAACAGTCCAAGCCCTAACTCGTTCCAAGGCAAAGGAGCTCGCGGCTAAAGCAGTGTATGAAAGTCCAGTGGTGAAAGAAACCGGTTTGACAGCTGATTGGTCAACTAGTACTGAACAGGAAGGCCCTATAGGGGGTAAGACGGAAAGTACGCCAGCTAATGAAAAAAACCAGGAAAGCAACGGAGCCTGAAATGTCGCGAGATGCAGAATGTAGGAGAAAGTTGTTAAACGTAAGCCCTGCCACAATGATTGCCGAGCAGGAAATGCGTAAAGCACAAAACAATGCTGAGCATTACTATGACAGGACGGCTCGCACGCGACGCTTTGAAGTTGGGGAAAAGCGAATGATCGTGAAACCCTCTTTGAATAACCAACCTGAGGAAATGCCTGTCGACTTTCCAGAGTTAACAGCAGTGACGGAGACAAAAGACATTGACGAGACCATTGATAAGTTAGTAGAACAGGCGGAGTTGAATCCCATTCAGAGGGCCGAGCTGAGGGAACTCGTGTTTGAATTTAAAGACGTATTTTCAGATACACCGGGCAGGACAACTGCGATCGTTCACGATATCGAGTTAACCTCGTCGGACCCTGTTCGTTCGAAAGCTTATCGCGTTTCGCCTCGTCAACGTGAAGTCATGACCGCTGAAATAAACAAGATGTTAGAGCTAGGTGTAATCGAGCCAGGAGAGAGTGATTATACCTCACCTCTTATCTTGGTTGAGGTCCCAGGAAAAGAGCCGCGGCCATGTATCGACTACCGCAGGCTCAATTTAATCACGAAGGACCAGACTTATCCAATACCGCATATCGAGGAAAGGCTTGAGAAAGTGAGCAGTGCTAATTTCATTTCTACGCTCGATTTAGTCAGAGGGTATTGGCAGGTTCCGTTGACCGAGAGGGCAAGCAGGCTTGCAGCGTTTATTTCCCCGATGGGAACCTTTCGTCCGAAAGTCCTGAGTTTTGGATTGAAGAATGCGCCATATTGCTTGTCTAGCCTTATGGACCAGGTGCTACGAGGAATGGAGGACTTTGCACTTCCCTATCTCGATGACATAGCTATCTTTTCTTCATCATGGGCGGACCATATGCAACACCTGCGAACCGTGTTGTGTCGGCTTCGAGAGGCCAACTTAACTGTTAAGGCTCCCAAATGCCAATTAGGGCGCGCGGAGGTAGCTTATCTAGGTCATGTAATAGGGTAAGGCCATCGTCGGCCTTCCGAGGTTAAACTGACCGCAATAGATAACTTCCCGCAACCACGCACCAAGCGGGACATCAGATCATTCCTTGGCTTGGCGGGTTATTACCAAAGATATATTCCGCGGTATTCCGAGATTGCGAGTCCTTTAACGGATGCTCTCAGAAAAACAGAACCACAAACGGTAAAGTGGGATGACGCAAAAGAAAAGGCTTTTAGTATGCTGAAGAACACACTAACGAGTCAGCCAGTGTTGAACGCGCCCGACTACTCTAAGCCATTCATTCTTCAGTGTGATGCCAGTGACAGGGGTATGGGGGTGGTGCTCTGTCAAAAGAGAGATGACGAGAACGAACATCCTGTACTGTACGCCAGTAGAAAACTTTCAGTTCGTGAGGCAGCATACAGTGCATCAGAAAAGGAATGCGCCTGCGTAGTTTGGGCGGTACAGAAGCTAGCTAGCTATATCGCTGGCTCAAGATTCACCATAGAGACTGACCACTGTCCCCTCACATGGCTGCAGTCCATGTCTACGAAAAACGGTCGTCTTTTGCGCTGGAGCTTGGCTCTTCAACAGTACACCTTCGATATTCGCTACAAGAAGGGCAAGCTTAACGGCAATGCCGACGGTTTAAGCCGTTGCCCCTAGAGTATCGAAAGCCTCATGCTCATCCGGGTTTGCGTGGCATTTTTTTTCGTTCATTCATATGTTTTTGCGAAGTGAAGCCGATTGTTAGCTGATTTTAATAACCACGTCTTAACGCTTTCAAGAAATTGCTGTTTTTAGTGTTGAGGGGGGGGGAGGACGCGCGTAGGGAATGGGAAAAGTGTAGCGGGTTTTCTTTTTTTTGTTAAAAGCCGGGTGTGTCTTGGGGGAGAGTGGCCTTGTGCTCGCTGCTTTGTGGTTGTGGGTCCGGCACTGTTCTGGGGTGGTTGCTTGCCCACGCAGGAGACGGAGACCTGCTTGGAAGACCAATTTCACCGGACCGGACCAGGGAGAAAAGTCACAAGAGCGCCACGAGGACGGATGACCACTCCCCGGAATCTACCTGCTACGAACGAAGGGTTCGTGACCTGTACGGGGAATCCTGATACCGAAACGCCGATCCCTCGTACAGCGGCTGCTGGCCCCTACACGTCGGGATCTTCCTCCCCCGCCGGAGATGCTGTTAGGGATGGCCGGACGCCAAGGGCGATACGCCATCCCCTTACCCTCTACATGGTCGTGGCACCGTGGGTGCTACGTCATCCCCTTCCCCTCTCATGGTCGTGGCACCGTGGGTGCTACGTCATCCCCTTCCCCTCTCATGGTCGTGGCACCGTGGGTGCTACGTCATCCCCTTCCCTGCTCATGGTCGTGGCACCGTGGGTACTACGTCATCCCCTTACCCTCTCTTGGCCGGACCCCACGGCGCCGGAGAGGTCATTCACCCAACCTTCTCCCCGGATTCGTCGAAAAGAGGATTGACTTCTCCTTCCCGTGCTCGGTATTGCAGGAGGAGGGGCCCTCTCTCGGTGCCTGTCACGTGTCATCGATGGAAGCAAGATCCCGCCCACACTTGTAGAGAGCCTATTTAAGGGGCTCCGAAATGTACTTTTGAGATACTTGAGACTTCATACTTGATACTTCATACCTTCATGCTCTTATTTTCTTTCAACTACCTTTGAATAAACAGTACAAGTTTCGCACTAGCAAATCGTCTCGCCCCTGCTTGGTCGCCATGATCTACCGGATGCCTGCAGCCCGCCGACAACGCCACGCTACCCAATAAGTAATGTCAGTCGAGCTTCGATAGGCAGGCGTCGCTACTTCTCGGCAGCAGTACGGTGCGCTACCCTGGAGTACGCACCACGAGGTATAACCATCTTGAGTGCTTGATGTGTCCGTGTATAAAGGATGTGTTTCCGGGATGTTTGCAAGCGTGCGGCCAATGTATCGTACACGGGCTTTTTCACCGCCCTTTGTCATGCTCGCGGTGCATATTACGTGGCAATGGATGAATACTTAGTGCTTGGCGTATCGCTGACGACAAGATCGTTGGACGGGTTTCAGACTCAAGGGGTGGGACAGAGTATCCTAGCCGTGTGAGAAGATGGCGGCCAGTAAGAGTGAGTAGGAGGCGCTGGCGATGGCTGACCCAATGTGCCTCTAGCAGCTCGCCTAGTGTGTTATGTGTCCCTAAGTTAAGGAGGCGGCGTGTGGAAGTATAATTCGGGAGGCCATGGGCCAGCTTCGTCGCTTTGCGAATCATTGCGTCTATGCGAAGTTGTTGCGCTTGGGTCAACCGCTGAAATGGGATATGGTATGTAAGGCGGCTGATCACGCATGCCTCCACCAAGCGCAGCAGGTCCTCTTCTCGAAGGCCCGAGCGCCTGTTGGAGACCCTCCGGATCATGGCCAGAATTTGCTCAATCTGGTCTGGATAGAAGGGAAACAGTGTAGTTTGACCTGCCATCCGCTTGGACGTGTAGGCCGAGGATACGAGCACGATTAACCTGTGGTATCGGTGTGCCATCCACGTGCACAGTGATAGGGGGAGTAGAGGAACGGCTCCGGGGACGAATGATTGTGAGCTCCGACTTTTCCGGAGCACATATTAAGCCGCATTTTCTCGCGTACTCGGAAACTGTATCGACTGCTTGCTGCAGTCGGTCCTGGATGGCTCCGTCGGAACCCCGTGTCGACCAGATAGTAATGTCGTCCGCATAAATAGCGTGGGCGACATCAGGGATCCGGTCGAGTATCCGGGGGAGCCCTGCGAGCGCGATATTGAATAGAGTAGGGGAAAGAACTGAGCCGTGGGGTGTCCCACGTCCTACAAGGCGAATCGTACCGGATCGGTGCGGTCCCATTCCTACGGTGGCTGTGCGATCTCGAAGAAATGCGCGGATATAGTTGTACATACGAATTCCACAGTGTGAATGTGCAACATTGCGAAGGATGAGGTCATGTTCCACATTATCGAATGCCCCTTTTAGGTCTAAGGCGATGAGTGGTCTCGTTTGGGCGGACGACGGAGGTCCTATGACTTCCTCCGGCAATTGTAAAAGCACATCTTTGGCAGACAGATGAGCCCGATATCCGAATTGTGAGTTAGAAAATAATGATTTTTCTTCGAGGAAGGGCTGCAGACGCCGCAAGAGTACATGCTCCATGAGCTTACCAATGCAGGATGTTAGGGAGATGGGTCGTAAGTTTTCAACCTTAACAGGCTTGCCCGGTTTGGGGATCAGTGTGATGTCGGCGTGTCGCCATGCTTGGGGAAGCATGCCCTTGCGCCAGCAATCATTGAAGATATGGGTGAGGTGGTTAACATCCGCGTCACTGAGGTTACGAAGGGTGGCGAATCGTATGTGGTCGGCTCCCGGTGCCGTGTTGCGGCGTAGGTCTTGTAGGACCACCCGCACCTCGTCAGATGTGATGTCTGCATCGAGCAATTCGTTCGCCTCGCCTACATAAGGATAGTCAGGGTACTGCGGCGGCGGGCCTGTGGGTATGAAATGCTTCTCTAGCTCTCTGAGGAGTGTCGAGACATCGTCCCTGTACTCGTGCATTAGGATGTGCAGCTGTTGAAATGTTTTTCCCTCTGTTGTGGTGGGATTTGTGAGTGAGCGAAGAATCGACCACGTTTTTGCTGTGCTCAATGTGCCTGAGAGGCGATCGCAAAATCCTCGCCAGTTATTCCCCGTAAGGATCTCTGCATACTCCTGGGATTCCCGTGTAATTTGATCTATACGTTTCCCAAGTTTGCGGTTGAGGCGTTGTCGTTTCCATCGTCGTATCAACCCTCTGCGCGCGTTCCAAAGATGAAGTAAATGCGGGTCTATGTCTGGTGTCTCGGTTGTGGTGGGCAGTGTGCTCGTGGTGGCCTCTAGATCTTGTACGAGAGAGCCAAGCCAGCGTTCGTACCCTTGGCGCTCAGGTGGGTCCTGGCGATGTTCCCTGAATTTCGCCCAATCCGTTATACGCACATTTCGCTCGGGCCTGCGCGCACCCCATAATGACGAGGTGGTCGCCACAATGTAGTGGTCACTACCAAGGTGCTCCTCTAAAGGCCCGTGCGCAACGACTGGGCTAGTATTGCGCACGAAGGTAAGGTCAGGACAGGTGTCACGAGATACGCTGTTGCCTATCCGAGTGGGGTGCTCTGGGTCGCTAAGCAGTGTGTATCTCATGTTACAGATGGCATTCCATAAGCGGGTCCCTTTAGCCTGCGATTTAACGTAACCCCATGCAGTATGCGGAGCGTTAAAGTCGCCGGCCACCACACAAACCCGTCCAAACCTACCAAATTCTGTTATGGTATCTTCGACTGGTCGCCTGTATGCCCCGAAGCAGAGTCGGGTGGATCGGTCGTTTCCCGAGCTCAAAGGTAGGGGACAAGCGCGCAAGCCGAACGTGCGACTCGCTCTCGGAGGAGGAAATTGCTGATGCGAAGCCGCGTGACTACTGCCAACGTCCGATGTTTCGCCCATCCAAAGCTCCCGGCGCTGCCGCAAAAACCGGCGGACGTGCCGGCGGGACGAACGTTCGTCGAGACGCCAGCATGCAGTGGCCTAGGTTGCCAAGGTTACGGTGGGCCGTCGCCAACAGCAGCGACGCGGCGCTGCGATGACGTTTCAATCTCGATGACTGCTCCGACGAGAGGGCTCGGAGCGCCTCAGAGCGCTCCAAGATAGAGGAGAGCAATCGAGAAGAACCAGCCGAACGCAGGGCGCGCACCCTCTTTCAACCAGCCGAAGACAACGCCGCTCGCGAGAGCGCTCCAGAGTGCTCAGAAACGACCAGCCGAAGATAGCATTAGTAGGTGCTGAAAACAGTGCGTTCGCGAACGAGGGGAACTGTATGCATTGAGTATAAACAGACTCTCGCTGCGTTTACCTTGCGTAATTATTTCCAATATTTGGTGAGGAATGTCAATGATAGTGGTATGCATGCGACATGTAACATGTTTCGAAACTAAGGCTCCCACAAGAGGAGAGACACCCGAGAGCGTGCTGTAGCCGGATAAAGAAGGGGTGCAATTGACTTCCTGTAAGAGGATGGCATTGGGAAGGTTCGTGGATGTGGCGATATACTGCTGTAGGGAACCTCGTTTTCGGCGGAATCCCCTACAATTCCACTGCCACACCACTGGTTGCTCCGCGTTACGCGGCGCCATCGTCATCGCGAGAGGAAGCAGGCGGTCGTGCATAGGGATGCGGGCGCCGGGTGCCCACATTTGAAGGTTGCGGCCGAGAGCCTTCCATGGTCGGAAAGCGCGCTCTAGTTGTTACCGCTAAGCTCAGGAACTTGCATGCGTGCGAAAGTGCACTCTATACATGATTTCGCTTGCTCCGTAATTCCTATTTGAAGGGCCTCCATTTGGCGTTCTATCCTGTCCAGAGCCGCCTGCATACTAGTGCTCATGTCTGCCACCAGCGCGTCCATTTGTTTTTGCAGGCGCTCACAGCGCGCCTCCATGTCACGACGTAGGCGGGCCATTTCTATTAGAGGATCGGGATTTGATAACGAATTGGATGCATGCGTCATTCGTCAGACACACCGCCGGAGCGAGCGAGGCTACCTGCGCACCTGAGCGTATGTTCGCTCAGACAGACGGGTCGCCTGTTCGGCGACCCGTCTGTCTGTTTTTCTATTTTTGGATTTAGCCTGGTTTGATGGGCTTCTGGGGAATTCTTGCGTTCCTTCTGAACTTCGACATGGCACTACTGTACTACGGCAAGGTGAGAAATTTTGTTCGACAGTATGCGACGCATTTCAAGCAAATAGGCTTTCGGCATGGCACCTGCTGGACTTGTGACGCAGTTGACGAAAAACAGCGCGGCTGTCGTGATGCAGGTAATTTGAATTAAGGGCTCGTACTGGCAGCTGTTCGCGAAGCTTTCTATGATCCCCAATATTATTTTAACTTATTTCGGTAGTTTTCGAGCGCGCTAGTCTCACAGGACGCTGTGACGCAGTTTCGCGTGTACTGAATCTTACTGCGACAAGTTTTGGCGCTTTCTCAGACCACCAAAATTATTGTAACCAATATCGTTACTTTTCGGGTATTTTTTAAGCACAGTGGTAGCGTCTGGCGCTGCGACCCGGTTAGCGGAAACCAGCTCGGCCGTGGTGCGCAGTTTCGCGCTTTAATGCACTGACATGACAGGTACGTGGCGCTTTCTCTGACGCCCAACATTGTTGAAAATTATTTTCGGTAATGAAGTGAACTAGGGTGGTTGCTTGAGCTAGTTGGTAATTCATGATCAAAAATAACGTACAGCGCGAAGGACAAGGAGTGCGAAGACGACATACACAGCGCTGTGTATGTCGTCTTCGCAGTCCTTGTCCTTCGCGCAGTACGTTATTTTTGATCATATTTTCAGTACTTTTTTGTTACTTATCAGGCACGCTCGTTGCGCCTGTCGTGGCGCAGCGAGAAGCAGCTCGGCCATGGTGACAGTTAGTTTGGCGCGTACTGAATCTTACTGCGACAAGTTTGTGACCATATTTATGGCCCTGCAACAATTTAAGCCTCCTTTCGGTACTCGCGCTTGTCGAAAACGCGACGAGCAATTGCCAAGAGTGATAACACGGGAGCGTGTTGCTTGAGCCGGCAGAACGCGCAAAAGATAACGCCAAGCTTGAGCTCAAACGCCAGGAACTTTTAACTCGAAAATTCTGTCTTCTGAACGACTGAAGACAGGCTTTGGACCCACGAATTAGTCCCGAGTGCGAGTAGAAGGAATTCTGCGAGCGTCCAGCATGGTCTGGTTGACGGCCTGTGTTGTGGCCACCTCTGTGTATTCGTAGCGTACTATCGCGTCAGTTGTAGCCAAGTTCTGGAAACGCGCAGTAGCCCGTGTATTCGTGCTATTGCAGTGCAGGAAACAAGGCCCGGGAAGACGGGAATGCTTGGAAATAGAATGGTTTCGTGGTATGGGGGGTACGGTATTGTTTGGGATGAGTCTGGTATTTTCTGCGCCGTGTATGTAAAAGCGAGCTGCTTTTGTAATGCCGTCCGTTCACCACTTTCGCACGCTTCGCCTCTGCACGCATTATTCTTACAATACCAAAATAACGCTTGTAATTTATTTTTTTTTCAGCTGACGTCATCTGGTGGAGCTTCCTACGGTAACTACTGCTGCTTACCTGGTGCAACAACGTTGGATGAATGCACAAGAAGCCTGCAACAAGCATTCATATAGAATAAAATAAACATTTCCTCATTTCACAAGGCGTCTTGCGTCTTTATGAAATTGCACGTGGCACATATTCGATAGACGTTTGGAGAGATCGTTCGCAATCAATTTTACTTAACAAAACGATTTCGCAAGAAGACCGCCCGCGTTTGAGCTGTAGAAGAAAAAAAAAACTGCGCAGCCGACTTGACCTAAGTTCAGCCGGGCGCAGGCTACCACCCTGCCTCTGCTACAAACAAACACGTATACCCTTCATCCGCCCGCCTCCGCCTTATATTCCCAGACGTCTACACTACCCACAACTGCCGGTGCTGTGGCGTTCACCCGGCTACGCTTCCGCATATGCTGTGGGAGTGCCCAACACAGTACACACTAACGCCACGACCCTCTCGTCGAGGTTGCATGAGGCTCTGTGAAGCTCCGCCCTCGACGACCAAACCTGGGCGACTCAGCACGCCCGTGAGGCGGCGGCGATGTCCGGCCATCATAAAGTGCTGATTCTACAATAACAGTTTATCCCCTCCCCTTGACGTGACGCGTACCAGCTAGTATTCAAAACACGCGCGCACAAAACCGAAATCGGAAGTATGGTTCAGGCATTAACGCCGACGGCTTGGTGCGCTGCAGTCAATGCGGCTGCTGGACTCTATGGGAGTGTCCGCTCTTGTTGTATTTCTTCCCTATGGTATTGCTACTGTGTCCTTTGCCATCTCTGCTACGTGACAATACCGACGCTGTTTGTGTACACGCACCAGATGAAAAAAAAAAAAAAGACGCGGTCGACCGCTATGTTCGTACCGCGGCGCGTTCTAAGAGGAAGACAGGCGCACCACAAACAGGGGGTATCACCAATTTTGGTTATTCTGACCAATTTTTTCGGCATTTTTGTAGATGTACACACACTTTTGTGGGTAAATAACGTATGCAACTTGGCATTCTGTTGGCCTCCCCACGGCCTGTGTATGTCTGTACGCCTAGCACTATGGCACACCATAAAGCAAAACATGCAGTGGTGAAACGTGATATTCGCCCTAAGAACTACACCTCCTGCCCTATTCGAGTCATACGTTTTTGTGCGTACTCATAATGTTTTATTACTTATTCATTTTACGCCACCAGCGCAGCGGTCTCCGGCCAAAGAGGAACTGGTAAAGCGTTGCCGAAGCTCTTCTTCCAGCAGTTCGTCACGCTGAAGAAACCTCCGGGTAGACAGCATTCACCAGCGGGCTCGATGGCTAGCTGACGATGATAAAATATGACGGCGCGTACAGGTTGTTTCGGTCTTCCGTCACGCGCTGCTTGTTCGGTCGCGAGTCTCGCGTGGGGCGTTTGTCGCAGCAAGGTAAATATACCTGGTAGCGAAGCTTCCATAGAAGCCCATACGTTCAAAACATGGCGGTCCATCGGCGGTTCATGGGGCTTAGCGGCATCTGTATGTGGTGGAAACACTTCCGGCGGAAGAAAAAATAATGTGACGCCATGTCCGTTAAAAGCAGAAGTGAGGTCATGTTGTTTTCGAAGGCGCGAAATTTGTTTTGTTGTCCCGCTTTTGGAGCTATATATTCAAATGCCCCTCCAATCGACTTGATGGCCGTTTCGAGCTTTCAGCGTGGAAAGCGATGCAGGAAAAGGCCAGCCGTACGGTTGTCGAAATCACATCCCTGCACAGAGCATACTTTCTTTGGAGGCCGACGAAAGCTTTAGGTGTAGAGTGCTGATCCTATTGTCGGATGCCAAGCCCGTCGCCCAGCGCAGTCGCGCGAAAACAACTACACAATTATCTGGCGGTCGTAACTCACTACTTTTGACTGAACAGATTAAGAAGCGATGAAGCTACCCGCGTCACCAAATTCAGACAAACTTCGACAAGCAAGAAAGCACAAACTGTGAGGGGGGCGTATTTCAACAGGTGAACTTTACGAGTGCGCCTTTCTGCCCATTTCAAGACGTGCATTGCATTGCGAGTGATAGTGGCGTCAACGCCCCCTGTAGCGATGGGCGCTGAAAAGAAATGCATTCATTAATAATAATGAAATAAATAAATTTGCATTTTCTTAACTCTTCACGAATATATGAAATTGACTAGGAATTTTATTTTCGTTGAATGAATCTGTGTCTTGCTTGAATTAAAAAACACGTTTTTCTTTCCCAATGTTTGTTCCCTCCAAACATAGTCGCGCTTCAATCGCTGCTCCCATAACCCCCCCATGCTGATGTTGGTGACAATATGTACTGAACCGCTTTTCGCCCGAAGCTTCGCGACCTATATGAATCGACCTTGGTCGCGGCGCCTGCCAAATTGTTTCTCGTGGCCACCGCACGATGGCGCCACAATGCATCGCAAAAGGCGGATTGGGCACATTCGACGCGGTGGGGTGACGAGTTTCTCCCGTCGCCTTTCCTCTCTTACTCGCGCTTGTCATCTATAGACGTTTTCATTAATTGAGGAGGAAAGGGCGCGGCGAACCTTTTCTCCTCTCTGGCTCGTGCGTTTGAAAATATTGCTGTCGCGTGCTGCGGAACGATTTCGAGTTGTTTTAGAACGTACTTCGTGAAATTTACGCAATGTCCGTTCATATAAAGACGTCAGGGAACCAATGTTTAGCCCTTCGGTGAATCGGTAACTACAGTACGCGGAAATATCTCTTGAGGGCGCCAACGTGTGACGCTCATTATCAGCCGCGGTATGTGTATGTCTTACGAACTATTTGGCGTATATCGGTTTTAATTCAACGAAGGGAACCGGTGTCTCTGTATTACCAGCATGAAATAGTAAATATGCTTACTATCTGGGCGCTTGGCGTAGGAACTATAACATAAAACATAAGAGCGCATGCTCGTGTACGGCCAACCTAAGGAAACCACGGAACATTTAAGCGGCAGGCGCTATCAAATATTTGTGATACATCGGCATCGTTCTCACGCATTTCAAGTCTAGTAGGCTTGACACCACTATATGTCTACGCTAGCCTTCCAGCATGAGGCCGATGGCGCTGCTCAACACAGCGATCACTGCGGCTGCTAAAAGAGAATGATACATATATAAGCTATGTGCTTCGGCATTGCCTTTTTGCCCTGTAAAGCCATAATATATGGGAGGAATCGCATAATGAGAATGCGATGACTGTTTTTGAGGAAAAAATTTCCGTAATACGTGTGAGTGGTACGGAACGGAACGAACACAACCAAAAAACAAAAAACGATCGGGTATCATCCTCTTTCTCAAAAAAGAAAGAGAGAACTTGCTAACGCCGCAATACGATCTCGCATAGTCACACCGCACAAAGTTTATAGATACATAAACGTTGATGCCGTATGTTTGGACCATGTGCTATGTAGAACTGAGATATCTGTAATCCAGCACCTACCACTGCTTAGGACGCTCGCGCAGTTCGTAAACAGTCCCTTTGCTGGACAAGCTCAATTCACACAGTAAGGTATGCTGTTATTACTAACCAAAACTATTTTATTCATGTGTGGAAACCTCATCCACCGAACCAAGTAGTCACGCAATGTAATCTGCAGCTAACAGTTTGAACGCTTGTTAAAGTATAACAGCACAGCTCCTATCATAGCAGAACGGTACCCACGCTGTTACGATCGTCGCATACATTTCATTGCTCCTAAACCGCAGCTTAGAAGTAGAGGATAATACTGCAATAAGGTCACATTTGTGAATGGAACAGTCAGAAATGCACACTTGATCTCCGAGGCTGATTGTAGGCTCAAACACTCGCGCACATATCGCGGTACGTGCTCCGTCCGCCTCAACGCCAGCAGAAAGTCCGGCCATACAGACTTAAACCACTTCAGCACGTATCAAAGAACCGTCTCCCATGTAGAAGACGCCACTTCACACTAAGTAGACCGCGTGAGCGCGATAACAAACGCCAGAAACTACCGCCGAGCGTATACCTGCCATGCAAGACGGAGCTTTCGCCCAAGCCAGCATGCCGACTGCCCATAGATGGCGCCACTGCGTGGCAATATGGCGGCGCCCATGAAAAAACGGTATATATTCACGCTCTGAACCAACCCCCGTGGTGGTGTGCGCGACAGTAGCCCACAGCAGCAGCAGTGGGAAAGTCGAAGGAAGAATCAAAGAAAGCTTCGCTTTAAAAGGTTTAATGAAAGAAACGATGGAGAGACTGGCCGTTATAGCCTGCCTCTGGCTTTCTACTCCTCGTTAAGAAAAGAAGGACGTGGTTTTCTAACATGCAGTGGGCGTACTGGAAATGGAAATAATAGAGAAGCATTGGAAGAAAAAAAAATGTAAGGATGTAAAGCGCACACTCAACCAGAAGACGACACACAGCACTGTCGAAATCTATCCCTCTGGTAGTGGGCGAAGGTCCTTTGACGATGGCCCCAGCCTTGTGTGGACCCTACACAGCGATAGTAGCTTTTTCTCAGAAAGGTGCTAATATACTGATCAAAAAGGGGGCCAGAGAATGAGACGCAATCTATATATAACTTGTTATTCACAGCATCCATGCAAGAAGTGTTGTTCGTGATGATTGGGTATGTCAAAAATGGAGAACACGTCAAAATGGTTGTTGAAGGCATCAGTGTCATCTGAAGCACGAGTAAGTCGGTAGACGACGTCAAACGAGTGTGACTGCTGACTGGAATTTTCGGGAAAGTTTCGGGACTGACGACCAAGAGAAAAAAATTGCGGCAGAACCCATCTCACCTTGACTGTTGACGGTAATGGGATAGCGTTGGATCTATATAGCGACACAACGTATTGCCACCGTCGAAACGAGGTATGTATTAAGCGTGTACTGCACAGCAGGAGTCCTCTTTCGCGCTTCTATGACCACATTCCATCTAGCGCCGCCGTCGCGAAGCATGCGCGTGGCCTCCGAAATGCATGGCGCGTCGCTGCGTACGAACACTGAGAAACGCGTCGTTTCCCCTAAAAACGGCTCCTTTCTCGCGCTTCTTTCTGGACATGACGCGCCATCTAGTGGCACTGCCGAAAAGTCCGCGCGTGGCCTCCAAAAACGAGGAGCCTGGCGCACTGGTGCCTGCGAACGCGAAGAATTGTTCCTTCACTTGCCGCACACTCAGTGGCACATACTCAGTAACCCAGGTTCGTGAGAGGTTCATTGAAGAGCCGCACATAGTTAGTACATTCATAGCGCTAAAGCTTGCTAAAGGGTTGGCGTGAAAGGCGTTAATTGAAAAGCAGCACTTACGCAGGACATTTGTGGTGCAGCCTTCTAATGCGGCGGGTTGCTGTTCTTGAGGAACCCCTGTGACGTGGGTTCGATTCCGCTCAGCATCGGAGTAATTTAAGATATCTTTTTCCTCATTGTAGGGTGACACATTTCCAGCGGCACATACCTATAGTTATCCACGTTGGTGTCAAATGCGTTCATTGAAGAGCGGCACGCACCTACTGGCACGCACCCAATGACTCAAGCTGTCATTAACGAGATTCATTGGAAACCAGCGCAGACCGAGTGGCAAATACCCAGTTCTCTACAAGTTTCTGGGAACAGTGGTGCCGACCGATACTCGTATCTACAGTGACCCAGGTAGGCGTCAAAGAGGTTCGTTGAATAGCGGCACGTATGCATACAGTATATGGCCACATACTCAGTGACCCAAGTTGGTCCGATGGTTGGTTTGAACCATGTTACTTCCGCACAGTAGCCCGACGAGCTACCCACTGCATCCCTTACTACCGAGTGTCCCAGGTAGGCGGGAAAACGGTTAGATACATACATAGATAGGAAGCCCCCGGAAAGATTGTGAAGAACCCTAAGATTGCTAACACATTAAAAATAGATAAATGTATTGAGCGTGGGTACGGCGAGGGTGGCAATAGTTTATAATTTATGGCGAGCTCCTGGAATTAATGATGACCACAGTTATCTTCAAAAAGTTGTGGCGGCATATCTGAACCATGACTCGGAAATATATAGAGATAGTGCGTTTATCTAGTGGCAATCTGTTTGACTGGCCGTTCAAAGCTTATGAAGCCTGGTGTCCCGACATCTTTGAAAATATATCAATGTGTTCTAGCAGTACTCACCTGTAGGGCTGAAACTTCGTTGCTTATAAAGAAACGGCTGAACAACCGGTGATGAAATACATACATACATACATACATACAGACAGACAGACATACATACACAGGGTGTCCCAGCCAAGTTTAGCCAAACATTAAAAATATTCCGATGACACGTAGCTGGACAGAACAAAGGTAATGTTGTTTGTCGTCGCTTGAAGATACTCAAATGATTTTTTATTCAGGCGAATTAGATGATTAGTCTTAATTAATTAATCAACTTCTCAAATATTATAACTAGGTGAAGAGTATCAACGAGAAAATTGTAAAGCAATATGAAAAACTCTCGATACACCTTTATATTGCGCAATACGTGCTACAGAAAAATATTTTTTCGAGCGGGAAAGAAGCCCGCAAATACAAGCAAACTGCCTCTAGCGGCCAGTCGCGCGGCAATTTAGCGTGCATTGTGCGTGATTGCGCAATCGTGATAATTTCTTGTCGGGGAGAGAGCGCGAAAAGGGAAGGAAAGGTCATCTAGACGCGCGCCCGGCGCAGGGGGAAGGGGGTTAAAGGACGAAAAGAAGGAAGTGAAGCATAGAAAACACTGAGGGTGTCGCTTCATCCGGAGGTACACATAGAGACTATACACTCCCTCACTGAGGTCTGTCGACTTCAGGAACTGCAGTAATGCACGTGTCGTTTTCGGGGCTCGCGATGCATGTGGCCACGGTTGAAACAAGTACTGTTGTCAACGAAAACATATCTCTCCTATCTCACTGTCATCTGTGGCTTATTATGGTATTGCGATTTAGTGCTGCCTACCTACTGTTGTCCACGAGTCTACAACGTCCAGCCAACCAAGGCATAACAGCACAATGAGAACTTTGTACTTGTGCACAATGAGAACTTTGTGTTCGCTGTTCTTAAACGCGACACACATAACCACAACTGTCGCTATAGTATTGGCCTCGAGGGCCACCACAGGAGAGACCGGCGCTGCTATCGCTGTGACGTAGTAAACGAAATCACGTGACTCGCTTTTGCCGCCTCCAGCCAGGCCAGTGCTGCTCGCTGCCTTTCATCCCGAAGGCAGTAAGGATAGGATAGGGATAACTTCAATAATGTGCTGGAAAACGACGGTTTAACACGTCGTGACGCTGGCCAAGCGTCGACCCGGGGTTATACCCTACTCTGCACTAGCCCAGTTGGGCCCGTTTGTAGTGGGTCATTAGCTTGTGCTTTTCGAGCGCACCCCGGGCCTGCTGGACGGCCCATAGTTGTGAGTTCTTGTCTGCAGACTGCAGTGCACCTTGAAGTTTGGGCGGGTAAGTCTTGGAGGTAGCTGCCGTCGGGACCCTGGCACAATCCCACATGATGTGCCATTGGTCCGCCGGACCCGCTGCACAAGCACCGCACAGCCCACTCGGATAGAGCTCTGGGTGAAGCACGTGCAGCATTGAGGGGGCGAGGAGTGGCGCGGTCTGTACTTGCCTTAGGATTACGGCCTCCTCCCGACTGAGTGCCGGGTGGGGAGGCGGCATTGTCCGTCGAGCTAAGCGGTAACACTTGGTTACTTCGGCATAACTGGTTAATCTGTCCTTGGTTTCGAACCACCACACGGAACGGTCACTCTCGGGGGTGCGGAAAGTAAGCGCTCGCGCCGCCGAATGGGCCGTCTCGTTGTGGTTCGGTGAGGATGCACACTCGCCGACGTGCGCCGGGAACCACTTGATACGGACGGTGGCGCCGCGGTCTTGAAGTTCGAGCTTGCCGATGATGGCGGCCACCGGCGCGCATATTCGCTCCTTGGCAAAGTTGCGCCTGGCATTCCTCGAGCCGCTGAGCAAGGTGCGACACTCGGCCTCGATGATCGCCAGAGCGATGGCAACCTCCTCAGCGTCTGTGGCGTTCGTGCACAGCACGCTTGCGGCCGTTGTCTTGGTGCCGGTAGCCGCCACAACGACCACTGCCGCGAAGCCTTCCCGCTTGTATTCCGCGGCGTCCACGTACCGGGCGTGCGGGTCCTGGGCGTGTTGTTCGGGGAGGGCCTTGGCCCGCGCCTGCCACCGTTCTTGGTTGTACTCTGGGTGCATGTTCTTCGGGATGGGGTCCACGTAAATGTGGGCTCGCGCCTCATCTGTGATCTCGCACGGTTGCCGGCTGGGAGCTTGGGGGTTGTAACCCAGGGACGTCAGTATACTGCGTCCCGTCTTGGTGGTAGAGAGGCGCTCAAATTTCGCGGTGAGCTGCGCCTCGGCTATTTCTTCTAGGGTGTTATGGACGCTGAGCTGCAGCAGCCGAGCCGTACTCGTGGTCTCCATTAAACCCAGCGCCGTCTTGTAAGCCCGTCTGATCAGCGTGTTGATCTTGGTCCTGTCAGTGACGTGCCAGTTGAGGTAGGCCGCAACGTAGGCGATGTGACTGATCACGAACGACTGGACAAGGCGCACGAGACTGTCTTCACGCATGCCCGCCCGTCGTGTAGAGACTCGGTGTATGAGCCGGATGGCGTCCATTGCCTTGGGCGTAAGCTTGTTGATGGTCTCGTCGTTGCGGCCGCTCTTGTTGAGTAGCAGGCCCAGGACCCTGATTTTGGGAACTTCGGGAATGCGTTGCCCCGATGCAGTCACAATCTTGACGTGGTCACACTCCCGAAGGGGAGCGGGCTTCCGTCCCGGTCGAAGCGGTGTGAGGACGAACAGCTCGGATTTGGCGGGCGAGCACATTAGGCCTGTGCCGTCAAGGTGCTGCTCGATGGCGGTAACCGCCGCTTGCAGCTATTGCTCGATGCTGGCGTCGGTGCCGCCGGCCGCCCACAAGGTAATGTCGTCGGCGTAGATCGTATGCCGGACGCCGGTCCCCGCTACTGCCCTCGCTACCCCGATCACGACGAGGTTAAAGAGCAACGGCGAGATGACCGAAGCCTGTGGAGTACCCGTACTGCCGAGCTTGTGTTAGGGGAGCTTGAGGTCTCCGGCGTGCAGTTCCACCGTGCGGTTGGTCAAGAAGTCTTGAATATAATTGTAGCTCGTTACCCCCATGTTGAGTCTTGATACTTGTGCTAATATGGCTGAGTGTTTGACTTTGTCGAATGCACTTTGTAAATCAAGACCCAGAATTACTTTGCTGTCTTGTTTCTTGTTGTCGAGGATTTCTTGTTTGAGTTGTAATATGACACCTTGTGTGCTGAGTCTGCGCCGGAAGCCGATCATCGTGTCAGGATAGAGGCCTTCCTTCTCTAGGTATTCGTGCCACCGGTTGGCGACCACGTGCTCCAGCACCTTGCCCACGCAGGACGTCAGCGAGGTGGGACGCAGGTTGCTGATGTCCACTGGTTTGCCCGGTTTCGGAATCAGGATCGTTCTTGCCGTAATTTCGTTTATTGTTTCAGCATAGTTTACTACTCGGTGCCGCTGTGCCGAACGTATTCGACGGAGCCCAGTGCGAGTTTTCATGCGCACCCAAAAACCATGCAGCAGCAGGATGCATGGCTGATAAAACTGAGAATGAGGAAGCAGCCCACCATTCATTATCGCCTGTGTAGCAAGAACTTCCGCGAAAATTTTGTGTACGGCGTTGGAGCTAAAAATCTTCGGTTAGTACGACGTGGAACTTCCCGGCACTGTAGTACGTATTAGAATGTAAGACGTTTATTCGCGCCAGGCTTTAAAAGACGGCGCCTTGTTCCCGGAGCAGTGCCATTGCAGAACGTTCCTGTACGGCCCTTAGACCGTCCAAAACACACCGAGCTTCACCAGAATCGGGGGCTGGAGATAAGCTCGCGGCTGATTTCCTTCGGGCTGCATAACTTGTGGGAGGTTACGCGCAACGTGCTATGCGGAACCTGACGATTTGCTAGCCTTTGTGAAGCGGTCGCTATGATTTCATTACGTAAAGTCTTTAGTGCGAGAGCAATTATATGGACACTCCAAGCGCATTTCAACCGTCGCCGTCGCCGTGAAGTTCCGTGTAAAGTGCAAGGGCGATAACACCGTTACAGCACAAAATTACGCAAAATTGTCGCGGGACTGACCACTCGAAGCACTTTGCAGGTATTCGCGGGCTTCTTTCGCGCTCGGAAAAACATTTTTATGTAGCACGTATTGAGCAACAGAAAACTGTATCGGCAGTCTTTCATGTTGCTCTACAATTTTCTCATTGAGACTTTTAATCGAATTATAACATATTAGAAGTTGATTAATTAAGACTAATTATCTAATTAGGCGAATTTGTCCTCAAGCTGTTCCTTTACGCTGCATATTCGAACGTCGTCAGCCTCACACACTGCCTCTGCTTCTGTTAGCAGTCGTGATGTGCTGAACTGCTGGTCAGCGAATTGATTGATGCTAGAGACTGGCAGGGTCACTGAAAACAAAATATGATCGTAATTAAGTGTCGAACAAGCGATGCACACTGGGCTTGCAGCGTGCTCACTTGATATTCATCATCATCATCAGCCTGGTTACGCCCACTACAGGGCAAAGGCCTCTCCCATACTTCTTCAACTACCCCGGTCATTTACTAATTGTGGCCATGTTCTCCCTGCAAACTACTTAATCTCATCCGCCCACCTAACTTTCTGCCGCCCCCTGCTACGCTTCCCTTCCCTTGGGATCCAGTCCGTAACCCTTAATGACCATCGGTTATCTTCCCTCCTCATTACAAGTCCTGCCCATGCCCATTTCTTTTTCTTGATTTCAACTAAGATGTCATTAACTCGCGTTTGTTCCCTCACCCAATCTGCTCTTTTCTTATCCCTTAACGTTACACCTATCATTCTTCTTTCCATAGCTCGTTGTGTCGTCCTCAATTTGAGTAGAACCCTTTTCGTAAGCCTCCAGGTTTCTGACCCGTAGGTGAGTACTGGTAAGACACAGCTATTATATACTTTTCTCTTGAGGGATAACGGCAACCTGCTGTTCATGATTTGGGAATGCCTGCCAAACGCACTCCAGCCCATTCTTATTCTTCTGATTATTTCCGTCTCATGATCCGGATCCGCCGTCACTACCTGCCCTAAGTAGATGTATTCCCTTACGACTTCCAGTGCCTCGCTGCCTATTGTAAATTGCCGTTCTCTCCCGAGACTGTTAAGCATTACTTTAGTTTTCTGCATATTAATTTTTAGACCCACTCTTTTGCTTTGCCTCTCCAGGTCAGTGAGCATGCATTGCAATTGGTCCCCTGAGTTACTAAACAAGGCAATATCATCAGCGAATCGCAAGTTACTAAGGTATTCTCCATTAACTTTTATCCCGAATTCTTCCCAATCCAGGTCTCTGAATACCTCCTGTAAACACGCAGTGAATAGCATTGGAGATATCGTATCTCCCTGCCTGACGCCTTTCTTTATTGAGATTTTGTTGCTTGCTTTATGGAGGACTACGGTGGCTGTGGAGCCGCTATAGATATCTTCCAGTATTTTTACATATGGCTCATCTACACCCTGATTCCGTAATGCCTCCATGACTGCTGAGGTTTCGACTGAATCAAACGCTTTCTCGTAATCAATGAAAGCTATATATAAGGGTTGGTTATGTTCTGCACATTTCTCTATCACTTGATTGATAGTGTGAATATGGTCTATTGTTGAGTAGCCTTTACGGAATCCTGCCTGGTCCTTTGGTTGACAGAAGTCTAAGGTGTTCCTGATTCTATTTGCAATTACCTTAGTAAATACTTTGTAAGCAACGGACAGTAAGCTGATCGGTCTATAATTTTTCAAGTCTTTGGCGTCCCCTTTCTTATGGATTAGGATTATGTTAGCGTTCTTCCAAGATACCGGTACGCTCGAGGTCATGAGGCATTGCGTATACAGGGTGGCCAGTTTCTCTAGAACAATCTGTCCACCATCCTTCAACAAATCTGCTGTTACCTGATCCTCCCCAGCTGCCTTCCCCCTTTGCATATCTCCTAAGGCTTTCTTTACTTCTTCCGGCGTTACCTTCGGGATTTCGAATTCCTCTAGACTATTTTCTCTTCCATTATCGTCGTGGGTGCCACTGGTACTGTATAAATCTCTATAGAACTCCTCAGCCACTTGAACTATCTCATCCATATTAGTAATGATATTGCCGGCTTTGTCTCTTAACGCATACATCTGATTCTTGTCAATTCCTAGTTTCTTCTTCACTGTTTTTAGGCTTCCTCCGCTCCTGAGAGCTTGTTCAATTCTATCCATATTATACTTCCTTATGTCAGCTGTCTTACGCTTGTTGATTAACTTCGAAAGTTCTGCCAGTTCTATTCTAGCTGTAGGGTTAGATGCTTTCATACATTGGCGTTTCTTGATCAGATCTTTCGTCTCCTGCGATAGTTTGCTGGTATCCTGCCTAACGGAGTTACCACCGACTTCCATTGCACACTCCTTAATGATGCCCACAAGATTGTCGTTCATTGCTTCAACACTAAGGTCCTCTTCCTGAGTTAAAGCTGAATGCCTGTTCTGTAGCTTGATCTGGAATTCCTCTATTTTCCCTCTTACCGCTAACTCATTGATCGGCTTCTTATGTACCAGTTTCTTCCGTTCCCTCCTCAGGTCTAGGCTAATTCGAGTTCTTACCATCCTGTGGTCACTGCAGCGCACCTTGCCGAGCACGTCCACATCTTGTATGATGCCAGGGTTAGCGCAGAGTATGAAGTCTATTTCATTTCTAGTCTCGTCGTTCGGGCTCCTCCACGTCCACTTTCGGCTATCCCGCTTGCGGAAGAAGGTATTCATTATCCTCATATTATTCTGTTCCGCAAACTCTACTAATAACTCTCCCCTGCTATTCCTAGTGCCTATGCCATATTCCCCCACTGCCTTGTCTCCAGCCTGCTTCTTGCCTACCTTGGCATTAAAGTCGCCCATTAGTATAGTGTATTTAGTTTTCACTCTCCCCACCGCCGATTCCACGTCTTCATAGAAGCTTTCGACTTCCTGGTCATCATGACTGGATGTAGGGGCGTAGACCTGTACAATCTTCATTTTGTACCTCTTATACGCCACCGCTGCAACCACTTGATATTATATCAGTGAAAATACCCTGCGCAAAGAAGCGCAAATAGTGGAAGCATGGATTGAGGACACAAAAAATGTAACCGGTTGGACTTCCACTTATTAAGACACATCGGCGATATATAATCGTCCCGCGATAATTCTGGCGAAAGCAGCACGCCGCACTCGCCACGACGAATGCTGCGAACAATACTGTTATTGCGCCAAGAGTGCGTATGGCTACGCTTATTAAATGTCATGCGAACTTAATAACCAACATCAAAGCATCATATGCGTCACCAATTTAATTACGCGCTCAAAACTAGGGCGAAAAGTTGCCGTCAATCATGCACGGCAATAAAAGCAAACCGAAATCTTACCTCTCGGCCGCGCACAGTGCGCGCAAAAGCAAGAGATGGGTGCTCGCATTCACGCTTGCTTCAGTAAACATAAATGCACACGAGATGTGCGAGTGCTTCGAGTTGTAGATTGCTAGGTCAATTTCATAACAACTACCATGTACGTGAGTGGCCCCTTCACGTTCGTCGTCCATGGCGCCGCGTGCACATGCCGTACGTTGGCTCGCTAAATACCTTTGTTGGCCTGCACAACAGGTTGTTGTGCAGCTAAGACGCACACATTCAGCGTTTGCAACACGAAAACAACGCTGGCTGAACGAGGTGAGCCACTGGAGACGTCGAACACATCGCAATCGGTATCACGTGATGACGTTTTCTACGTCACAGAGACATTCCGGCAGACGGCGCCACGCTATGTCCTCGACGCCAATAGAGCTGCCGATGCAGCTGTCTCTTCAAAACTCGCTACACAGTGACAATACTTGCCATACATGTGCGAACCACAGTTATTATATTGCCATGAGAAATCCAGCGCGCCCGCTGCTCCTCCAGTCACGTGCCTCTCTACGTAAAGCCGCTCCGCTGCCTCTCCTTACGCGCTCCACCGCTCTCACCCAGCCAGTTGCTCCGCCGAAGACATAAATTTTAACACCGCTGAAGGTAATCTTTTGATCTGTATAATGCTATGGCTTCAAAACCTCTCGGGAGGACCTAGTGTATTGGTATCAACATCCGCCCAGTCCAGATGTCCTTCGACTACATTGCCTCCAGACTTTGTGTCAACACCAGGAACGAAGGCCAGTGACTGTGCTGTGCAATGCTATAGCATTAATATGATGGTAGAGTGGCCTTCACATGAGAAGCAGGATTTCCAAAATAAAATGCACCTCATTTTCGCTGATCAGACAGTCTCCTTCTAAGCCAGATTCGTTCATCTGGGAAGATTGAAGATGGTACCACTGACAAAAACAACGAAGGCTCGATGAAGTACTCCCAGTGGTTGTTGGAGTAAGAAGACACAAACCTCGTTTTTAACCCTAATTATTTGAGAGCGTCATGCCAAGCATCGCAGCCGGTTTTTAAAGACTGTTTAGTCTCAAACGTACCTGTTGAAGCCTCAGTCAAACTATTCTGACTCACGGAGAATGATCTGCAATGCAAGTACAAGTTACATTTGATTTCAACTTAGGACGTTTTGAATTTATGCTGATAGTAGGGGGCCGTACTGATATTAATTATAAGCTATATTTTGTACTCAAATCTGAAAGCACACAAGACTGCATGTTTGATGGTACGTAGCACTCACTATCGTGCTTGCAATCATGGATGGCCATTTGGTCATCAACAGCCTGCATAATTTCGTCACCAGTGTGCTAAACAAAACCGCCGCGTACATTGTCTCGTTCCGTCAACGAGCGGTGATAGAATTTCTGGTGAAATAACCAATTCCAGCCGCAGAATATTATAAGAGGCTTAGCTTGCATATGGCTACGCGTGAATGAGCTCTAGCCAAATGCGAAGATGGGTGAGGTATTTTAAATACGACCACACAAGCATGGACGAACAGCCTCGGAGTGGTTGGCCTCGTAACCGCTACTGCAAGCCAAGAAGACCGTTGATGCGCTCAGCTTTATGAAGATAGGCGAGTAACAAAAGACGAAATAGCGAGAACGCTTGAAGTATGGAACAGTGCATTTTAAGAGATAATTGAAAGCTATGATTACCGGTAAATAAATGCTGATCGATACACTGAAACGCTACGCTACTCACTGCTCGCGCTAAGCGAACCGCAAGAAAAACCACCTTGTCGCACGAGTAGGTGCGCACTCACGCTCCTCCCTAAACAGTGAATAGTATTGACAGAGACGAGATAAGTGTTTTTACACCTGCCTCAAACGAGATCAAATGCGAAGTCAATGATACGAGACACCGCAGGTGGTACGTGCAGCTGTGCTCTACTGTCTCCACAAGGCTGAAGCGTAGTTGTATATTGGAAGGACACTAGCAACCTCCCGGATTGGTAAGAAAAATGCACAGGAGCCAAAGGAGACTATGTGAAAAGATTAACGAAAGTATTAAAAAAAAACTGACTTACCATGCCGGTCCTGCGAAAGTGGCTGTCCAACGAAGCTGCTAAAAACCACAACCACACCTGCTGGTTCGGGGGGGGGGGGGATATACAATATTTTATTGCTCAATTCCTCCTCCTGCGCAGTATTCAGCCACAAGAGAATGTGGACCAGTGGACGACTTCCCCTGTGCTGGAAATCCAGGGCAATACGACGAGCGGCATCAAACCGCCGCTTGTCGTATTGCCATTTCGTTTCCCTTTGCCGCTCCTCGTACTGACGCTGCTCCTCAGGAGTCCTAACTATGCGTTGCCTACTCATAGCGGTGGTGCAACAACAATGAAATCAGGTGCTAGGCTGGTTCTTTTACATATGAAAGGCTAGTGAAGTCACTCCTCACGTCGCAAGCTGCCGACGCCGCGGCAGCTTGCGCAACAGTTATCTTTACCGGGAAACGTATGCGGGGAGCGCTGCGTGCTTTACATTGTTAGCAGGGGCGCCCTATCAGTTATTTTGTTTGGATGCTTGTTTTGTCTTGTTCTTTGTTGAAACGAATGCTGTGCTGTATGTTGTATGCGTGATACCAAAGAATTCCTGCACGTTTCGCTTCAATCGCTGAAGGTTTTTTTTTTTTTTTCCGTGAGGACGACGCTTCGAAAAATCCCGACCAACTAGAGCCTAACAGCTTCGCTGTAGAAGTGACGAAGTTTCGTTTCAGTATGCAGCGTAATCGTTTCCTGCAAAGTTGATGCTCCTTACTTTCAGTATGACGTACCGTTGTACATAATGTACACAAGAGGCGTTGTATTAATGCCCGTAAAATGCCGTTAATTCAAACGAGATGCTTAATGTTTATTTAATACCCTCTCGTGCTTAATGTGGCTTTCCTTGTTCCTCGTCCACGTTTTTTTTTCCTTTAATATGTAGAGACGTGGGCTCCCCTATTATGCTGCGGCCCTCAAGGACGGCACCGAGACAATCTGAAAGCGTTATTTAGTACCTCACAGGTTAAAACAGTCTAGCTTTTCCAGCTGGATGCTCAGAGCACACGCATGCACGCCAACTCGGCCTGTGGGACACGCGCATTTCCCCGTGGTTGTTTCAGCCACTGCTGAACAGCGCTACCAAATGTAGTTTTTTTTTGCTCCACCAGCGCTATGAGCCTTCTAGTAACCAGCCCCTCGTAGAGCCAACTTCTCTGTTTATTGCAAATCTCTCGCCCTCTCGCAGTTGGCGTGCAATTTTATGCCATGGAACTTAGGAGAAAAAGCATTCAAATTGACGAGTTGTTCTCAGCTGACTGACGCTATAACATCCCTACTCTACGGCTTGACTGTGCGCGGGGAAAGCCGTATTGCTCACATGGGAGGAATAACTTCGGCCACAGGTTGTTCTTTCGTACGCTGGAACATCCGCAGACATGCATACATACAATGCGATCACCTCGGTCGGAAGTGGAACCCGTACGTCAGCAGAAGAGGGACGCTGTCGGGTGCGACCTCTTATAAGGCTGCTACCTCTTATAACAGATCCGCTCGCGCGTTTGCGACTTTGAGAAATCTGTGCAAACCGTGCACGGCATTGTTGCCAATGGTACCGGCTGCAGAGATTAGATTCATAGCTTTTTGATTCGTCACATTTGGCCGCGGTCCTATGTTTAAATGCTTCTTCCATAATATACTGTAAATATCGAGCCCTACACACTTTGGCACTGTTTCAGATAGTGCACGGTGTGCCGCAGATATGGCTCGCTCACGCGAAGACCGATACGTGTTGAAGAGCGACGCCATGAAGCACTCGAGTTTTAGAGCGCGCAGCGCTATCAGTTATATCGAATGTAAGCGCGGTTTCCTTGGTTTGTGTAAACAGGCGCAACAGGTCAGTGCTTTGTTGTGAGTCTCACGCCCTTCGTATACTTCACTGCGTTTTCCCAAGCACGTGGAAGTACTTCACAGCGAGGCGCCACGGTCAAGTGTCGTGTCTTCACAAGCCACATTTCGTGGCCATAGAAGCGGAGAGGATGCACTTATAGTCGGAGCTAGGCGCACGAGCATCGCACGAAGCGATGCAACTGTCGTTGGTTTCAATGCCGATAACCTTCATCGTTCTCCTGCAAAACATGGGTGGGGCAGCACCAGGACATTTTCTTTTCTGCTCTGTGTCATAGCGTACCGCAATACATCAGTCCATTCATGAAATCTGAAGAAAGCAGACAACCACCACCACAACAATCAAATTGAATGATTTTACGTGTCAGAAGCATGGTATGATTACGGGGCATGTCGCAGTAGGGGACTCCGTGTTAATCTTGACCACCTAGAGTTCTTTAACACGCATCCAATGCACGGTGCGCGGGCTTTGATCCATCGCCCTCAGGCTGAGCAGCGCAACGCCAAAGCCACTACGCCAGCATGCCACCACGGCGGGTCACAGCAACAAGACGAGAAATACTTATTGGTCATACAAAGAACCGTTCTAGTAAAACAAGTCGCCTTTGCGCTTGGTGCACAGGCTTTATGATTATATAATAAAAGAAGTGAAAGGTAAGTCACACGAAAGCCAACTACTCCAAACTCGCTGCGAATAAGCGCAGCTCCACGGTTGAAAAAAAAAAAACCAACAGATACATAAATAAATAAAAACTGAAATTAAAGAAATAACATACATACATACATACATACATACATACATACATACATACACACACACATACATACATACATACATACATACATACATACATACATACATACATACATACATACATACATACATACATACATACATACATACATACATACATACATACATACATATCCTTAGCGCTGCAGTTGTGCTAAATATGTTGATTTTGTTTGCATGTATCATTTATGACATTGATTTGTTTGAACACCGGTATCGTCGTCTAGATCATATTCACACTATCAATCAGGTGATAGAGAAATGTGCGGAATATAACCAACCATTATATATAGCTTTCATTGATTACGAGAAAGCGTTTGATTCAGTCGAAACATCAGCAGTCATGGAGGCATTGCGGAATCAGGGTGTAGACGAGCCGTATGTAAAAATACTGAAAGATATCTATAGCGGCTCCACAGCCACTGTAGTACTCCATAAAGAAAGCCACAAAATCCCAATAAAGAAAGGCGTCAGGCAGGGAGATGCGATCTCTCCAATGCTATTCACAGCGTGTTTACAGGAGGTATTCAGAGATCTGGATTGGGAAGAATTGGGGATAAAAGTTAATGGAGAATACCTTAGTAACTTGCGATTCGCTGATGATATTGCCTTGCTTAGTAACTCAGGGGACCAATTGCAATGCATGCTCACTGACCTGGAGAGGCAAAGCAGAAGGGTGGGACTAAAAATCAATCTGCAGAAAACTAAAGTAATGTTTAACAGTCTCAGAAGGGAACAGCAGTTTACGATAGGTAGCGAGGCACTGGAAGTGGTAAGGGAATACATCTACTTAGCACAGGTAGTGACTGCTGATCCGGATCATGAGAGTGAAATAATCAGAAGAATAAGAATGGGCTGGGGTGCGCTTGGCAGGCATTCTCAGATCATGAACAGCAGGTTGCCACTATCCCTCAAGAGGAAAGTGTATAACAGCTGTGTCTTACCAGTACTCACGTACGGTGGGCTGGCGCCTATTAAATGTTTTTATTCTCAGTGCGAGCTGAAATCGGGGGATGGACAACTACGTTTTCTCTAACGTGATACGGACTTGGGAAGTGGATGCTCCGGTCTACTTCGAACTAAACCATCCGTGGTGGCGCAGCCAGAGGTGGCCGCGTGGCCGCTCCACGGAACAAAGGGCTACGGGGCAGAAACCTGGAGGCTTACGAAAAGGGTTGAACTTAAATTGAGGACGACGCAACGAGCTATGGAAAGAAGAATGATAGGTGTAACGTTGAGGGATAAGAAAAGAGCAGATTGGGTGAGGGAACAAACGCGCGTTAAAGACATCTTAGCTGAAATCAAGAAAAAGAAATGGGCATGGGCAGGACATGTAATGAGGAGGGAAGATAACCGATGGTCATTAAGGGTTATGGACTGGATTCCAAGGGAAGGGAAGCGTAGCAGGGGGCGACAGAAAGTTAGGTGGGCAGATGAGATTAGGAAGTTTGGAGGGACAACATGGCCACAATTAATACATGACCGGGGCTGTTGGAGAAGTATGGGAGAGGCCTTTGCCCTGCAGCGGGCGTAACCAGGCTGATGATGATGATGATGATGATGATGATGATGATGATGATGATGATGATCGTCTCTGATGGATGCTCCTTTCACACTGAGAGAGTTGAAATCAGCTATGAGCAGCTTCCGACGTCGCTGTGCGGTGGGACCTGACCTTATCAGCAATCAGATGGTGACTAACCGACTGGTTGAGACGACGTGACCTGCTGAAATTTTTTAACGAAGTGTGGGCCACTGGCGATATCCCACATTTATGGAAGGTAGTATCGGTGGTACCGGTTCTGAAGCCTGGACAAAAATGCTGCTGCTCTGGAGTCGTACAGACTTAATAGAGAAGATGGCGCGCACAAGACTCACTTGGTCCGTTGAGCAGGGTCGGAAATTACCGTCGTTTCGGCAGCGTCTGTTAGGATTGGGGGCTCAATCCCATCGCTCGTAACCCGTTGTCAAGATTGGAGTCCGGCATGAATTAGAAGGTAGCTGGCCCATGCCGTCGTCCAACTTAACCACGCTGAGGACGTTTATGAAGGGAAGGACTGCTTCTCATCGAGAACGAGGAATATGGGTTTATTTACAGTATCTACATCAGTCGAGCATGACTGCGAGAGAAAGTACCTCAGTCTAACATGACTGCTTGAGAAAGTGCACTGAGCAGCCATACAACAGCGGTTTATAAACACTCGGTCCCCCCTCGATCCCAAGGTGACGGACACGTTCGTACAGTCATCGTAAACAAGCTGCGTCTCCGCGGGACGGCTTACACACACACACACACACACACACACACACACACACACACACACACACACACACACACACACACACACACACACACACAAACACACACACTTCCAAACAGGTTCACGGTCCGGAGCCGACGTCAGGCGGACTTCGTAAAACTCGGGGCTTGTGTCAGGAAAGGTGCCTGTTATTCCCCGAGCAGACCCCCGCAGCGCGGCCGGGTGGCCATTGTCTTGCGTCTTGGACGGCGCGTGGGAAGGGGCCTTCGTAGACGTTCCCGCGAGCACTCCCCCACTCGCGGCAGACCAGGGCGGCGGTGGCGGGCTCAGTAACAATAGTTGGTCCGCTGATCCCATTCAGTCACAACGGCGACGAGGCTAGAGCGTAACGGTGGCGTTCCAAGAAAGTTGACGCCGCTGTCGCAACTGGCTGGCAAAACTGGCACCTCAGCTGGGCCGTTCTTAATAGCGCCTCCATGGCCCGGAAAATCTCGACTGTCTAGCGCAGACAACCGCTGGGCAGGAAGAGAACGGCTGGTGGCCAGGAGGTGATGCCTTGGCTCGTAGCAACCACTTGTGTAATGATGTCACCGCCCCAAAACATCCAACAAGCACAGGCAACTGCAAGACGAACCCCACAACACGGCTCTGCGCCGAGATGACATACCTTGGCTCTCACTTTAGACCCGCTAGGCTTCGAAGAAAACAAAAGTGTAGAAACAGAATAAATGCTGCACTTCGCTATGCCAATTTTTGCAGCAATTTCGTGCTGACAAATTCAGCAATCATGGCGGGAATCATGCTAAATGAAGAGGGGATCTTCTTGGCTTAACAAAATTAACCATAATAACCCTAAACTTTAGGCGGGACCCTTAAACTCAGAATTCAAATTAGCCTGCTCAAACCATCCACATTGTTATGCAGCTTTCCCTTCTTATATCTAACGGAGAAGTTGTACTGTTGGAGAGTGAGACTCCATCGGAGCAAGCGGCCATTTCTGTGTGACATTTGATTGAGCCACGTCAGAGGACAGTGGTCGGTTTTGAAGATGAACTTCGCTCCGTACAAGTAACACGACAACTTCTGGGCGGCCCAAACTAAACAAGCGCATTCCTTCTCTGAAGCGCTGTAGGCATCCTCTCTTACATTTAGTATACGGCTGGCATAGAGGATAGGATGCTCCTCGTTATCGTCGCCGACCTGACTAAGTACTACGCCCATACCTCTGTCGCTTGCGTCGCATTGAACTATGAATTCCTTTGTGTAGTCTGGCGCGCGAAGCACTAGACGAGAAACTAATAGCGTTTTCAAACTTTGGAAAGCGTTCTCTTTGTCCTTATCTTAGTGTACGCTACTCGGTGCTCCCTTTCGGAGGGCGTCCGTTATTGGACTTGCCATTTGCGAGTAATTCAGAATGTACCATTGATAGTACCCCACAAGTCCCAATAATGAACGAAGGTCTGTTTTCGTGCGCGGCTGAGAAAATTCTCCAATCGTAGCTATTTTCAGCTCGGCCGGCCGTCTCGTGCCCTGGCCGACAACATGGCCCAGGTAAGTAACCTGTGAACAACCAAATCTACACTTTTCCGCTTTCATCGTTAAGCCGGCTTCCCTCAACCGTGAGAACACCTGTTTGAGGTGCGATACGTGTTGATCCCAGCTGTCCGAAAAAATTGCTACATCATCAAGATAGGGCAAGGCGAACTCCTGCAAGTCTTTTAGGACAATATCCATTAACTTAGAGAAGCTAAATGGCGCGTTCTTCAGCCCGAAGCTGAGTGCGAGAGGGCGAAAAGTGCCTACAGGTGAGATGAATGCGGCATAGCGGCTGGCACTTTCTGAAAGTGGAACTTGCCAGTACCCCCGCACGAGATCTATAGTTGAAATGTGTTTAGCAGCGCTAATTCTTTCAATTCGTTCCTCAATCTTGGATATCGGCTACAGCTGATCCCTAGTGATGGCATTTAACTTCCTGTAGTCAACACACGGACGAGGGCCCTTGTTAGGGGGTTTCTACTAGTATCAGCGGTGACGTGTAGTCACTCTCAGCGGGCTCAATAACTCCCAACTCTAGCATGCGCTGTATCTCTGCCTCCATAATTTCTCTCTGTCTTGGAGACACCCTGTAAGGCTTTGATCTTACGGGTTCGGTTGATGTCAGCTCTACTTCATGCGTTATTAGTTCGGTCCTACCCGGTTGAACGCTGAATCTGTCGAGATATTCCCCTAACACCCCTTTTAGCTCATCTAGCAGCTCGGGTCTTAGAGCGTGCGAGCTTACCGAATGTTTTACTACTTATTCTAGGCCGATTTCAGAGTTGGAGGTCACCCTATACTCCTTAAACTTGGTACTAGTGCCATCCTGCTCTTTGATGGTATAGTTAACGACTCCGCTCCACTATACATACGGCTTCATCAAATTGCAGTGATATATCTTCACTTCCTTCCTGCGACCGGGCATTTTCAGAGCATAGTTAGTATCTGAAAGTTTGTGCAATACTTTAACGGGCCCGTCCCAGTGAACTTCAAGGTTGTTCTTTCTTGAAGGTTTGAGGATCATTACCTGGTCTCCGGAGTTAAACGTTCGAAGCCTCGCATTCTTGTCGTAATAGAATTTGGCGTTCTTTTGAGCTACTCCCATGTTCTTTTCGACTTGTTCTTGGGTTGCGCTTCGCCGTTCCAGCAGATTTAGCACGTATTCAACCACTGCAGGACTCTCTCCTGTTTCCTACCACATCTCTCCTAATATACTTAGTAGAGAACGGAGCGTCCTCCCATACACTAGTTCTGCTGGCAAGAACCCTGTCGCTTCATGTGGAACCGTTCGCAAAGCAAACAAAGTTGCCGGCAGACAGTTCTCCCAATCCTCCTTGTGCTCCTAACAGAACGCACGAAAAACTCGCTTAAGCACTGAATGCCACCGCTCTACACTGTTTGACTGAGGGTGATAGACGGAACTGTGTATTAACTTTACCCCGCACTTTTGCAAGAATGTGGAAGTCAGTGCGCTGGTGAATACTGACCCTGGTTCACCTGAATTTCGGCTGGAAACCCAACTCGTGCAAACACTGTCAAAAGCGCGTCTACTACTTCGGTGGAGCTGAGCTCTTTCAGAGGGATTGCTTCTGGAAACTTTGTACCCGGACAGAGCATGTAAACAAGTACCTGTAACCCTATCTTGTTTTTGGTAGAGGCCCCACCGTGTCTATCACAAGTCGTCTGAAAGGTTCTGTTATTAAGTGGAGCTTTCCATGTCTCTCCTGGTTTACCCGAGCGCTCGGAGACGTCGCATGATCTTACAAAGTTTTCTACGTCTTTGAAACAGCCAGGCCAGTAGTATTCCATAAGCAATCTTTCCTTTGATTTGTTTATGCCTAGGTGACCGGACCAACCATTTCCATGACAGAGACTCAAAATGTCCTCCCTGTACTTAGTAGGTACGACTAATTGATCCAGAATCCTACCCTTTCGATCTCTGTAGTGCCGATACAACAATCCTTCTCTCTCTTGTATCGTCACGTTGTGCCTAGCAATGCCTTCTTTAGCTGTGTGGTATAATTTAGTTAAGCTGTCATCCTTCTTCTGCTCCGCTGCCAGTGACTCTCTGTCCACACGTAATAGCTTATAAAAGTTCTTTGAGGCCGGTGATAATAACGACCCTGTCTCGCTTGCAATTGCGTCAGCTTTCTCTTCCTGCACGCTTGAACTTTGACACTCTAGTGCTACGCTCTCATTGAGCTGGTCAGCTGGCAGGGTCTCTTCAACTGTTTTTTTTTTGTCCCTCGGGCCTAGCTCGGATTCGGGTATTGAAGTTATCCCCTTTTCTGCTTCCGCTGGAGCAGCTTGTCCATTTTCAGCCGAAAGTGACGCGATTTTACGAGCTTGGCCTCGGGTCAATTCCTGTACTACGCTCTCTCCCAATTTAAGCCCTTTGTCACGCGGTAACTGATTCGAACGATTCGAAATAATGTAAGGGTACTGCAGTGACAAAAATTTGGAAACTGTAGCCTCGGTCACTAGCTCCCCGAATGGTACACTGATTTTGACTTTGGCCATGGGCAGACACACGCTGTGTTCTTCTACAACCTGTTTGATCCATGCTACTTCTCCAGTGAAGTCATCTACCGTCACGTAAGACGGATGGACAATGTCCATCGTGGCGGCGCTGTCTCTTAGCACCCGGCATGGTTTGCCATTAACTTGCAGGTCGTGAAGATATGGGCTTAAAAGTTCCATATTCTCGCCTTTTTCCCCTACGTAGGAAAAAACTACACTGGGCTTCTCGCAGTTTACTGTTATATGTCCCAGTTTGTGGCATATATAACAGCGGATTGGTCGAAAAGATTCGAATTTTCTTTTCTGCTCATTTTGGATGGTTTCCCCATTAGTTTTCTTCTCGCTCTTTTCTGCGGGCTTTTCCTCTACGTCTGCAGGCTCCGATCGTCTAGTCTGCGAACCCCTTTTGAACGGAAATGGTTTCCGCGGTCCATTTCGACCGTCCCAATTACCGTCCTCGGCGTTCAACTTTCTACGCGTTGCGTACTCTTCGGCTAATTCAGCCGACCTTTCCACAGTGTCTACATTCCCTGTGTCTTACACCCACAATTTCACAGCTTGGGGGATGCTTTTGTAAAACTGCTCTAGACACATGCATTCAATGATCATGTCCCTGCTGTCGTACGCTTCCGCGCTTTTCAGCCACTCGACTAGGTTGGCCTTTAAGCCGTATGCAAACTCCGGATACCCCTGGCTATCTTTCTTGCCTGTGCTCCTAAACCTTTGCCGAAAAGCTTCGGCTGAAAGGCGGTATTTCTTCAGAAGAGTGGCCTTGACCTTCGCATAATCATATGCATCTTCCGCATTTAGTCTGGCGATTACCTCTGCAGCCTCACACGGCAACATAGACAGCAACCACTGTGGCCATGTACTCGGACCGAAGTTCATCTTCTGGCAAGTCCTTTCAAAATTGCATAGGAACAATCCTATGTCGCTCCCGACCTCAAGTGCCTTTAATAGCCTGTCCATGCGGTATGATTCTGCCTCACTTGATCGTCCCAGAGCCCCTTCACTTCCTTGAAACAACTCCAAACGTTTGCTTTCAAGTTCTAGTTGCATTTTTCTTAACTCGCGATCTTTATCGCGTTCCTCTCTCTCTGTCCCGTTCTTCTCTGTCCCGTTTCTCTCTTTTTTTTCAGAAGTTCCAACCCCATTTCAATTTCTTCCTCACTGGCTTGTTCGGAAATTAGCTCCAATAATACCGATTTTAGCATTTCCTTGCGTACATATAGGCCCAGTTTCTCACCAACAATCAACAATTCGTCTCTCAGCAGTTTCTTTAACTCCATGATTGCTGTGTTACTGCCTTGGTCCTGCTCGCTAAATCTAGCTAGGAAAACACAACCTAGCTAACACTCAACTATCTAGCTTCCCTACTGTTCTAAACAGAACAACCACAAAATGAAGCCTAGAGAGTCAAAGCAAGAACCAAGCACTCACCGCAGACACAGCACCACGTCGCGAAGTCCATCTAACCGCTGTCAGCCAGTTGTTAGGATTGGGGGCTCAATCCCATCGCTCGTAACTCGTTTCAAGATTGGAGTCCGGCATGAATTCGAAGGTAGCTGGCCCATGCCGTCGTCCAACTTATCCACGCTGAGGACGTTGATGAAGGGAATGACTGCTTCTCATCGAGAACGAGGAATATGGGTTTATTTACAGTATCTACACCAGTCTAGCATGACTGCGAGAGAAAGTGCCTCAGTCTAACATGACTGCTTGAGAAAGTGCACTGAGGAGCCGCACAACAGCGGTTTATAAACACTCGGTCCCCCCTCGATCCCAAGGTGACGGACACGTTCGTACAATCATCGTAAACAAGCCGCTTCTCCGCGGGACGGCTTACACACACACACACACACACACACACACACACACACACACACACACACACACACACACACACACACACACACACACACACACACACACACACACACACACACACACACACACACACACACACACACACACACACTTCCGCACAGGTTCGCGGTCCGGAGCCGACGTCAGGCGGACTTCGTAGAATTCGGGGCTTGTGTCAGGAAAGGTGCCTGTTATTCCCCGAGCAGACCCCCGCAGCGCGGCCGGGTGCCCATTGTCTTGCGTCTTGGACGGCGCGTGGGAAGGGGTCTTCGTTGACGTTCCCGCGAGCACTCCCCCGCTCGCGGCAGACCAGGGCGGCGGTGGCGGGCTCAGTAACAATAGTCAGCTGGGCCGTTCTTAACACGTGTAAGTATTCAAAACAATGTGCTGAACCTAAGACCAATGGACTATTGGACCTAAGTCACCTAGAGCCTTACAATGCAGTCGGCCTGTCGACACTTGCTGTTTTTATGGATGTCTCCAAGGCTTACGACTAAGTGTCTCAAACAGCCATCGTCAGCCAGTCACAAGCTATAGGCGTGTCATAGGCCATCTCTTGCCCTCTACACATACGTTTCTCAATGATCGCCGCATTAGAGTTTGTCTTGGCGACATTTTGAGGATGAAATTGGTATATTTTGTGGCGTACCACAAGGTATGTTTTACGATTTTGGGAAGTTACCGCAATAAAACACGAGACTTGAAGAAAGGCACAACGTCTTGCGTTTTCTTGCGGTAACTTTTCAAAATCATGAATAGCCAACTTGCCTACACCCACACTATGCTATGTTTTATCTCCCTTATTATTTAATATCGCCATGGCCAGTCTCCCAAGAATAGTAATGTATCGAACACTAGTCAAGGTGTCTATATATAACGATAATATCTGCATATGGGTCGCCGGCTACCAGCATCGTCGCTTCGCACGAATAGCCTAGGGAGCAATAAATGCCATTCAGGGCCACTTGACAACGCTTGGCTTATCGCCATCAGCAGGGAAATCACCATTCGTACAATTTCCTGGAATCAAAGAAAAAATCTTCACGCTTGAAGCTGAATTTTAGCGGCTACCATATTCGACAAATCACCAACGTCCGATTTCTTGGCATTACCTTCGACCACAGGCTACTTTGTCACCGCGCTGTTGGCCACGTTGTGGCATCATCGTCACAGAGGCTTCATGTGCTCAAGAGAGTCGCTGGCATACGCTGGGGCAACCACCCGAAGTCGATGCTACGGCTACTTACAGCGTTAGTTGCAAGTCGGATCCTTTACCAGCTACTTCTGATGTCACCCTCAGATAGTGAATACGAGCACTTAGAAGCTATACACAGAACAGGTCTTGAGCTGTGCTTGGGAGTCCCTCAGCGGGCACCGAACAAAAACGTGCTCTACGAAGCTGAGTCACGCCCTCTGCGACTTGAGGATTCCCATACTATCTTGACCCAGCTACTACGTTTGAGTGAGTCTTTGCACGGCAAAGCTCTCTTAAGACGTGTAGGTAACAAGGCCGCGCTCACATTTTTACGGAGCATTGAACACGCTTCGAGACTGTATTGCGCTGCTCGAGACATAGGGAAAAGGTAAACCCACCCTGTACATTCGAAGATATCGCACGCAACTTAAGTGTACCACGACTGAAGTCAAAAAGCGGCATTCCAGCTGTAGAAGCCAAGTCACTAGTTCCGGATCTTTTGAAGACGACTTACTCGAATTACTTCCAAGTATACACAGATGGCTCTGTCAAAGTAGATGAAGATCGCTGCACAGCTGCATTCTATATTCCCACTCTGAGATATGCGGGGTCTGGCCGTCTGGACTGTATAGCTTCGTCGACAGTTGTGGAAGACATTGCAATAGCTGCTGCTCTGCGCAAACTAAAGACTTTGCCTCCCCAGAATGCGGTCCTCCTTACGGACTCAAAGGCGAATTTGCAGCAACTCTATCGTGGCCTACCATCCATAAAATTCCCCCGCAAATCACTAGCCCTGGTGAAAGAACTCGGCAACAAAGGCTTCACAGTAAAGTTTCAATCGATTCCCTCCCACATTGGCATTAATGGCAACGAAAAAGCTGCTGCTCTTGCATATGCAGTGCTTCATTATTCTCCCCAAGTGAAGGGACCAAAGAATAACCAAGAAATCTGACAATCGAAATCACTTTGGGTCACTTTGGGTTCCACCACATATACCATGCGCAACCAAGAGATTTCGTCGAGAGAAAGCCTCACTTCTATATTGAATAAGGACGGGATCTGCTGGTGGGGAATTACTGCGATGGGAATCTTTCTCTGCATTGTGATGAGTGTGGAATAAAGAAAAAGAAGCCATGTGAACGCTTGTTAAACATGTGTGAGAGAGTAGCCAAATATAAGAACCAGGATGTAAGGGCGATAATTGAAGCCAATTGCATTAGAAAGGCGGATGTGTCGTGTGTGAGCGCACCTTCTGTTTTTCTGTCGTCCAAAGAAATTAAGTTTGTGAGCATGGTAACCTGATGTCGGCATTTCGGTCTTGTGACGTCACGAAGGAAAGTGTTCATATTATCCAATCTTGTAAATACACGATCACTTGGACGTAAGCGCTTGTGTTGTCCACTCCTCACTCTGTCCTTGTTTGCGCGTGCTTGACCGTAATCTACTATACAGGATCTGCTAGTACACCAGCATTGTTATTTTAGACGGGACTTATCAATTCTCCGAACTGCGCGACATGAGACAGGACAAGATACATTGGACACTTTTCACCAAAATTCCGAGATGAAAGGGACGCTCTCTTGAAAAGTTTGCTACAAAAGGAGCTTTCGCATACGTGCCTGCGACACATTGTGTTCCCCGAAGGATCAGTTATAGCCCGCAAAGAAATTTCACGTCTCCTTATCGCATGCTTAAAAGAGACTGGTCTGATGGAAACGTGGTGAAACACGAGAGTGATTCTATAAGAAACGTTCGGGTGGAGCAATGGCCGGCCTTGATCACCAGGCTAAACCCGCCTGTTATCCCTAAGATGACTTGAAGGCGAAAGCCCAAGTGGCAATGCATTAAAGACGGACACATTTAGACTCCTACCAAAGGTCATGGGTTCGAGTGCCTCAACTCTATCTTAATTAACTTCCCAATCATTAACAGCAAAGGTCATGGGCTCGGCTTCCACAAATGGTTGTGGTTTGACTCCCACCAGAGGTCGAGAGCACGTAGCCTTCTTGTGCCTTTAGTGTCGTCGACGCGTTTTCGCTCAAGCTCGACTGACCGATGAGACATATGAGGCTTTCGCATCAATAAATTACCTCTATAAATGAACTATTTCAGATTATGAATGTCAGCTAACCCACCTGAAAGAGGGTCACAGGGACATGGAGGTTTGAAATGATGAATGTTGGTCGAAAGGAGCGGCAAACCATCTGTTTCTGGAGGTGGGAGACAGCAAGCGATCTGACCCTCACCCCACGCGCTCTCTGTCCTTATAGGACGAAACAGGTATTTTTAACCTTTTGCTAAAAATAAACTTCAAAATGCATCCAGGGCCTGATTGAATGAGTTTCCCACCCGCTACGCCGAATGGGTACCCAAATATCTGCACATACTGACTGAATGAGTTTCCCACCCCCTACGCCGAATGGGTAGCCAAATATCTGCACATAACCTTCAACATGTCATTAACATCATGTTTCTCTTGCCCTATGAGTCGAAGATGGTGCAGGTGATACCAATTCACAAATCGGGCATTGAAGCTGATATCGCCAACTATCGCCCAATATCATTAATAGGCGCAATATCCAAATTACTCGAGCATACTACACTCTAAAAACAGTTGCACCCTTTGGGGTGTATATTTGCCACACAACAATAATCGTCATCTGTCTTGTCTGCATTTCCTTTCTTTAACGCGGCGAGCCCGGTACTTTCCAGTAACGAACGGCATGCGCGTTATCAGCATGACATAACATTCCCGACAGGAAAGTAACGAGCGCAGCGTTTTCGAGAAAGGAAATGCGGGCAAGACAGATGACGATTATTGTTGTGCGGCAAATATACACTCCAAAGGGTGTAAATGTTTCTTAGAGTGTATTCTTAAACATATCCCTACGTGCCTTGAAAAAGAAAGCATTTCGTCATTATCTAAGCAAGGGTTTGGTAAAGGTCGTTCCACAGTTACACAATTAACTGAATTAATGCATGATATCTCTTTGGCAATCGACGAACAAAAGCATATCGACCTTATCTCACCTGACTTTTCTAAAGCATTTCACCGGGTATCACATCAAAAACCGATAAAAACATTACAGGTGACAATAGGTAAATGGCCAATTACAGACTGGATTCGCGAGCACCTAACCAACCGGACGCAGTTTGTAAAAATAAATGAGCAAAAATGCGAAGTAACAGAAAAAAAATCGGGAGAATCGCAGGGCAGCGCCTTGGCTCCTACTTGTCCTTAACTTTTATTAATGATCTACCCTCATCCATCAGAACTAAGATAAAGTTTTTCGCCGATGATTGCATCATTAAAAAAATAACTCTCCTTCCAATTATATTGCCCTCAACAATGCCTTAATATCAGTATCAGAATGGTATGTTAAGTGGCAGATGACTTTAAATGTAAGAAAAACAGCCTTGCTAAGAATAACACTTCAAACATACCAAATTTTTCCTACACCATTGGTTACGCGCAACTAACTACAGCCAAGCAGCACAAGTAGCTTGGATTAGTGATTTCAAATGACTTTAGATGAGAGGCGCACGTAAACTCTGTTACATCTTCCGTCTTAAAGAATTATTCTTCCTTAGAAGGCGACTCCAATCTGCACCACCTAAATCAAAGCTCCATGCCTACAGTACCTTTATTCGACCTATACCAGAATATGCTAACGTAGTTTGGTTTCTGGCCACAAACAATTTAGCTAACAAACTGGAAGGTGTACCAAGAAAAGCCGTTAGCTTTGCCTATAACAAATATGGTTTATTCGATTCACCCTCAGAATTAATTGAAAAATCTGGACTTTTAACATTAACTAATCGCGCTAAATTCCCACACCAAAAAATGCTGTTACAACTCCTTCATATGCAGCTTAAGATCGACAGTTCAAGGTCTATACCTAAGTATGGAACTAGAGAATCACTCTCGCGGCAGTAACTCCACAAGGCCAGCTCGTGGCTGCGGCTTCTATATATGCACCCCCTTCGCAGAGCAGGCAGAAAAGGCAGCCAAAGCGCTGGCTCTCACTATTCCCTCAGCGACCACTGTCATCAGCCATTCTAAATCAGCCGTGTACGACTATGGAACTGGGTGTATCGGCAGACTGGCTGGAATCATCGCACGAAAATCTGCAGCTCAATCAGAAGGCATACTCGCTTAGGCTCCTGCGCACGGGGGCCTTCCAGGCAACGAAGCCGCCATACCTGTGCTCCAAGTTTCACGAACCGGACACAGACAACACAAGGGCAGGCTGAGGCCAGCACCTGGCGTGATAGGCTCACAACATATCACCACATCTGCCAACCCTACAAGTCGTCTCGACGCACTTTCCCCCTCTCATTCGTCCCCACTCGAGGGAATTGGAAATCCTATGGAGACAACTGCAGACACAGACCATCACTACTCCACCGCTCCGAATAAACTACACTCCAATCAATTTCTCGATGCCGACTGTTATCGTTACGCAGCCCCTTATGCTAACTATAACCACATACTTCTGGAATGCCCCGACCACCCACCTCCCCTCACCTTAAGAGTGTGGAGCTGTGAGGGGCCGCCCTAGGCAGCTCCAAGCCTGGCCTGCAGGACGACGTCCTGCGCTAGGCGGTGATGACGCTCCACCTTGAGTAGATGTGTATTTCGCCGCCCACCCCCGCAGGTCCTGCAGTGTTTTAATCCTGTCAAAAAAGTTATTGATTCATTCACACCACAAACATCCCCTAACCTTACAAGAATACCGTTTCAGCACAAACTGTCTCAGATATTCTTTCTTCCCACAGACCATTAGAGAATGGAATAGATTACCCTAATGTATAACTAGTTGTAACGATTTGAATAAGTTTTTAACATTACTTGAAAATCACCTACGTACCACTCGCAGTTAAAATATTCTGTACCTTTCTTATATACTAGTGCAACTCTTCAATGTGATCATTATGTGTTGTATGTCTGTTCGTAATGTTTTACCATATGACGTTTGCTCCCTCCACCTTAAATGATATTGTATAAAATATGTAATTGTGCATTCACACTTTATTTACCTGTAATTGCATTTCTTTCTCGTTTTGTCTTGCCCTTCCGCACAATGGACCCCACTGGGAGCGGCAGTATGCAATAAATAAATAAATAAATAAATAAACGAGGGTTGTCCGTAAAGTAAGGTTCCTGAAAGGAGCTGCAGTCGCGAGCAACGCTGTTACGCGGAGTCCGGCGACACTGGCGTGTAGCTTGGTTCCCCCTCTCCCAGTCTCCGCCCCGGCCAGCTGTCTGCGACGCTAAGTCTTGGCTTGGCAGCCGTTAGAGAGATATAGCTCCCACTCGCTTCTCCCGCCAGGTGCGAATTAGGCTCTGCGATTTGCTTTCTGTGCGCAAAAGACACTGCACCGGTGGACATTCATTCCCAGTTCTGTGAAGTCTATGAAGAAAAGTGTATGAGCGTTGTAAGATACGGATCCTTTTCCTGGCATCCTTCGAGATCACCAGACCACATCGAATCGCCGTAGCACCCACTCAAGGTGCGCAGAAGTGCGTCTAACACGTTCCCGGACCTGTCAGACAAGTGGACGACTCCAAACCGAGGCGTCGCACGTCCAGACAAATTGGCGGCCCCCACCTCGTGCGCCGCACGTGGAGCTATTGTCCCACTGCTTGACTCTTCCCGAAAGTACAACGGGATATCATATTGACCGCAAATAAAGACGGGGACAGCGGGAGAGAACACATAAACAACACGGGCAGTAACGCTTTATTTGCGGTCAATATGATATGCAGTAAACACCAACTAGGTCAAACTGAAGTTCTTCTGTGCAACAGGAGCCTGGCACGGTTCCAGGTACTAGTTGATCCTGGTCCCGAGCAAAGCTGCTTTGCAGCTCTGAAAAGCTCGTTCGAAAACAACCAGTCTCCTCCAGCTGAGCGTTTTCAGACGGGGATGCAACACCAATGCAACGCCGGCTGTAAGTCACCGTGAAGCCCTCGGAGCCACACCATCTGCCGATTGCGACGGCAGTTGCAGACCTGGAGGCAATACCGGTGGCAAGTCATCCTTCGAACAGTGGAGCACTTGCAGCGACCTCTTGAGCCGAATGTGACTGCACTTGCACGGGCACCCACCATTGGCAGAAAATGACGACACCTGGGTGGGCTCCACGATTGGCCGAAAATGACGTAACCTCAAGACACCGAAGGGGTTAAAAGCCAGAGACAGGGAGCGGAGAAGAGCATTCCTTCATTCATTCATCTCTTTTGGGCTTCTTGCCACGGGCCGCAGCGTCCGATTTGCTGCCGGCCATCAATGACTTTATTACTGTTAATTTCTTTGTATTCTTACTGTAAATAATGTAAATAAACCTCCAGTTTTCATCTCAAGATCCTCCCCAACGTCGGCTAACTCTCGCATTCAACGGCAAGATCCAATATCTGGTGGACAGCGGTGGAATTGTCCTCCAGATCCAATAACTGGTGGCAGCGCTAGGGATGAACCTTCATCCAAGGAAGTCCTGAGGAGCTGGGAACAGCGAAGAAGAACGAGCCTTCGACTCAGGGAGTCCTGAGGAACCGGGAACAGCGGACCGATGAACCGGATGGCGTGGTGCTGCATCCGTAAGTGAGCGCGTGGTTTTTTTTTTTTTTGATTCGCCAGACTTCAAATCTTGTGTGTTTATTTTGATATTTCTAGGAATCGGGAATTTGTTGCATATTCTGTGTTTGCACAAATTATTTAAGGAAAACAGTTCTAACCACCAGTCGGGGCAGCGGCCATGGATCTCAGAAGGTTGACGAGGTCAGACTTGTGCGACGAGTTGGGAGTTGAGACGGACGAAAAGATGAAAAAGCCAGCTATCATAAAGGCAATTCAAGATAGTGGCAATGATGATGAAAGAGAGAGAGAGTAATATAGGAAGGCAGGGATGTTAACCAGTCAATAGTCTGGTTGGCTACCCTACGCTGGCGGAAGGGAGAAGGGGAAGTGAGAGAAGGGAGAGAGAAGGTGTAGATACGTGTACGGACAGCACTTGAGTTAAAGACGCTCGCGCAAACCAGAAGTTCTGAGAAAGCATAAAAGTGCCTTCGCTGCCTTCTGAGCCGATGATCGGTCGGGACGGTGCTCTAGTAACGTCTGTTCACTCAGAGGACGATCATCTAATTTCCTCAATGTGTTGGACAAAGATTGTCTTTGTTCTTGAAATTGAGGACAATGGCACAATATGTGTTCAATGTCCTCCTCGCATCCGCAAACATCACATGCAGGAGTATTAGTCATTCCAATTAGTGCTGAGTAGGCATTCGTGAAGGCAACTCCAAGCCATAACCGGCACAGAAGAGACGCTTCACGTCGGTGTAGACCCGCTGGAGGTTTGAGTTGAAGTGACGGGTTTAGTCTTTGCAGTCTTGTGCGCCTTGTATGTGCGGTGTTCCACTCTGCCAAGGAGATCGTGCGTGCTAGAATGCCAAGTTGTCTCGCGGCGTCGGTCCTTGAGAGAGGAATGGGGACGCAGCGGTCTTCTTGGTTTGACGTCCGAGCTGCCTTATCGGCGTCATCATTTCCAATGATACCGCAATGACCTGGTATCCACTGAAAAGAGATATCATGGCCTTTTTCTATTAAGTGATGAACAAGTTCCGCGATTTCGCATGTGAGCTGATTGTGAGTTCCATGTCGGAGAAATGACTGCACACATTGCAAGGCCGGCCTTGAATCGCAGAAGACTGCCCATTTTCTAGGACTCTCAGCCTTTATCACATGAAGCGCGTCGCGGAGAGCCGCGAGCTCTGCAGCTGTAGACGTAGTGACATGGGAAGTCTTGAACCACTGGGTTATTCTCATTGTTGGTATAACTACAGCGCCACCGGAACTGGTTGATGTTGTTGATCCATCTGTGTAGACGTGTGTGCAGTCGCTGTATTTCTCGTACAAGAGAAGTAAAGTTAGTTGCTTGAGCGCTGATGATGGCAAGTCCGCCTTTTTCTGAAGTCCTGGGATTGTAAGGTTCACTTGAGTACGGCGAATACACCATGGAGGAATGGGAGGCCTTGCCGCAGGTGTGTAACCTGACCTGAAAGAGGCACGGTGTGCGAAGACAGTCGCACTGAATGTCGTGTGGGGTCTATCTACTTGGAGACTTGCTAGGTGGTGGCTAGCGGTCCGGACGAAGTGTCTTATGTGCACACACATTGTTTCAATGCTAATGTGCGTTCAAATAGTGAAATCTTGAGCGACCGCAATAACTTCAGTCGATGACGCACTCCGCGGTAGACCGAGACATATCTTGAGGGCTCGGGCTTGGATGCTTTGGATTATGTTCAGGTTAGTTCTGCAGGTGTTGGACATGACCGGTAGACTGTACCGCAGGAATCCAATATAGAGGACCCTGTACAGTTGCAGCATGGATTGTATGGGCACTCCCCAGGTCTTTCCTGCAAGGAACTTGAACATATGGCAAATTCCTGCCAAGCGAATGATGATGAAAGCATTAAGATTGCTTGTGAGGTGATACAAGAAACACGAGAACGTGAGCGTGAGCGTAAGCGTCAAGAACGTGAGCGTGAAGAACATGAGAATGAAAGGGAGCGTGAGCATCAAGAACGTGAGCATGAAAGTGAGCAAAAGCACGAGAGAGAGATGACAGCATTGGAAAAACAGATACAAGATTTGCGGCAGTTAAACGCACAAAGACAACGGCTGCCTGAAAATTCTGTAGGTTGTACAGAGCAAAAGAATGAAGAAGTATCTAGCGGATTTTCGCCAAAAGCCGACGAAAGAAGTATTGCCTGTGAAATTAGCAGCACATTCATAGGTGAACGGAAAGGGCTAGTTGCTAACGATGCCTTAGTGGCAACAGAGGCCGTTAACGGCCGTATTGAGAGCGACGAGGTGCTGTGCCAACAGAGCACTGTATAGACAGCTAGGCCAGCTGTAAATGCATATGCACAGTCACCGCGCGTGTGTGTCGCTTGTAATGTTAACGAGGTTGTTAACGAAGCACAGAGTACTGCTGACCCGACAGACGCGAGCACCAATGTCGAGTCAGACCTGCGTGCCGAAGGGAAGTGCCAGCTGGACGATGCAATTGAGGGCGGTATGCAGGATTGCGAACCGCGTAGCTCAAGGGAAGACAACTGCATGGTTCAGGGATCGGTGCAGCTGTCCGCCAGTCTAGGTAGCCGAGAGAAGGATGATTTAGTTATGAATAATTCGGCCTGTGCGCGTGAGACAGCGATCGAGACCGACGAGTTGTGTGTCGATGCATAGCGTGAGCTGGGCAATGCAGTAGAGGGTAGTTCGCAAGAGTGCAAGTTGCATAGCTCGAGTAAAGACTGCTGCATTGTTCCAGAGTTGGTTGAGCTGTCCACCAGTCGAGGCAAAGAGAGAGTTGATTTAAATGAAAACCACTCAGACTGTGCGGGTAGGAGAGCGATCTAGGCCGAGGATATGTGTACCGGCCAGCTGGAGGCGCGAGAAGGCGGCATGAAAGAGAGTTCGAGGAAAAAGCGCCGTAGAATGAAGCGCGTTAAAAATGGGAATGCGGTGATTAATGTAGCGCAGTCAAAGACGGCGACAGACGGAAAAAGGCAGGGCGCGAAGAAAAGAAAGGTGCGGTCGTCGTTGACGACATGTGCGCATCAAGCACGTTGGAGGCACCGGTCAAAAAGAGACCGAGAAGGATGTTCTGCGCGGACGCGGACAAAGGGCACGGGGCAGTTATGTTCCTCGTCGTTCTGTCGTTCTTTTCGGAGTGCAGCATGTAGTGCGAAGGATCGCAAGGTGACAAGACGAGACGAGGTGGTAAGGAGTCGCGACGCGGTCAGTAAAATTCATGATGAAAGCCTGGCGCCAGGACGCAAATTGGTAAGACAGTGCAACGTCTTGAAGGAGCTGATAGGGTATCGGTACATTTGTTGTTCCTGGGTCGCCAGAACAGCATTCGAACCGCGACCACCTCGAGTACGGGTCACAAGTATGAATCCGTCGTAAACGATTGGAACGGGAGACCACAACAGATTCCGTAGAAATGAAACGTGTTCTTTTGCTTTTCTTTAGCATTTGAAAATTTTCGCGATTTAAGACTAAAGTTTCTTTTAATATGTAAGGTAGGAGCTTTGTTTATGTTTTCGTTTGAGAAGCTCCGAAATTTAAGAGATGCGTTTTATGTAAACCTTTAGTTTCGCAAAATGTTAATAATGCGTAGATTGGTTTTTTTTTTCTTGTGAATAAACTGAACCGCCAAGGTTATCCGTGAGAGGCCTGTGGTAACGCGCGTGAGTGTTAAGTTAATCTTCTTTATTTTTAGAAGTCTTTTCGATGTTTCTAAGGTTAAGCGCGTAGGTTTTCGGTAAGTGCATAATTTGCACTGAAAAGCGTTCTTATTTCCATTAGCGCGTGTCCTGTGCGGACGGAAGGAAGCAGAATGTTTATGACTGGGTCGCTCGTGTGTATTGAGGACGGCCGAGTTCTGACTTCTGTAGTAAGCGTGCGTGGAAATAGTCATTAGAAAACGCATTTCTAAGGGTTCTGCGGAGTGCGTAAGTTACGCAAGTTTAGTTGTTTTCCAAGTTACATGTCCTGTATGGACTCGAAGAAGAAACGCAAGTAGGCGTTATGAAACGTTTGCTTACGACGCAAATGAGCGTTCTGAATAGGGACTACAAGGCTAGCGTGATTGTGATTACATACCTGTGGAGTGGACCAGACTGTTCAGTGGCAGCAGTACGTGCGATACGTACGCCACTGCGATAGGGTAAGAACAAGCTGTTAGTGAAGTTAGACCGCTTAAGTTATGTTCGGTCGTTTTCCTTCATTGTTTAACTTTCTCTCGTTTCGTTTGCAACGACAATATCATTCTGGCCTTGTCGGTATTCGTGGAGATATGGGAAGCTGTTTAGAAAGGTGGTTGGAACTGCTTTATCAAAATTGGGGAAAGAAAAGATCAGGGCTGATTTTGACATAGTAATAGCCAGGCGAGTCAGGGGTGAAGAGCCCGCGCTTGTACGTGGTGCAGCACTATGTTGTTTCCTTTGTTTTAGGTACGTTCTCCACGGCCCGGGATCCCGAAGTTCGTCACACGAGGCTCGTCACCAGTATCCTACGTGTTCTTTCAGCGTTCCCCATGGCCAGCGAATTGATTTCACCGCCCATTCCGAATTACGGGGCGAGGAGGAGCTGTTAGATACAGACCCTTTTCCTGGCATCCTTCGAGTTCACCAGTCCACATCGAATCGCCGTCGCACCCAATTAAGGTGCGCAGAAGCGCGTCTAACACGTTCCCGGACTTGTCAGACAAGTGGGCGACCCTAACCCGAGGCGTCGCACGTCCAGACAAGTTGGCGACCCCACTTCGTGCGCCGCATGTGGAGCTATTGGCCCACTGCTTTACTCTTCCCAAAAGTGCAACGGGATCCTGGCCCGCTTCCACGTAGTTGATCCTGGTCCCGAGCAAAGCTTTGCAGCTCTGAAAAACTCGTTGTTAAACAACCAGTTTCCTCCAGCTGAGCGCTTTCAGACGGGGATGCAACATCAAGGCAACACCGGCTGTGTGTCACCGTGAAGCCCTCGGAGCCACATCATCTGCCGATTGTGACGGCAGTTGCAGACCTGGAGGCAATACCGGTGGCAAGTCATCCCTCGAACAGTGGAGCACTTGGAGCGACACCCTGAGCGGAATGTGACTGCACTTGCACGGGCGCTTATACCATTGGCCGAAAATGACGACACCTGAGCGGGCTCGACGACTGGCCGAAAATGACGTGACCCCGAGACACCGAAGGGGTTAAAAGCCAGAGACAGGGAGCGGAGAAGAGCATTCCTTCATTCATTCATCTCTTTTGGGCTTCTTGCCACGGGCCGCAGCGTCCGTTTTGCTGCCGGCCATCAATGACTTTATTACTGTTAATTTATTTGTATTCTTACTGTAAATAATGTAAATAAACCTCCAGTTTTCATCTCAATATCCTCCTCAACGTCAGCCAACTCCCGCACTCAACGGCAAGATCCAATAATTGGTGGACAGCGGTGGGATTGTCCTTCAGATCCAATAGCGTACAACACGTGCGCAGATGGTGCAGAGAATTCAAAAACGGACGTACAAACGTCCATGACGAACAGCGTTCAGGACGGCCATAGATTTCGGACGAGACAATTGCGAAAGTGGAAGAAACAATGCTGAAAGGTACAAGGGTGACGGTTCGGGAGCTCTGCGAGATGATCCCTGATGTCAGCAAGACCTGCATTGACAAAATTTTGACAGGCCATTTAGGGTATGCCAAGGTTTGTGCAAGGCGGGTCCCGAGAATGCTTACGGAAGACCACAAACGGCAACGTGTTGAAGCGGCCCGCGAATTTCTTCTGGCCTACAAAACCGATGGCGAGGAATTCTTGGACTCTAATGTCACTGAGGACGAGACCTGGGTCCACTACACGACACTGGAAACGAAACAATCCCGTCAGTGGAAACATTCAGAGTTGCCGAAACCGCGGAAGTTCAAAGAAACACTGACTGCCGGCAAAGTGATGGCGAGCGTCTTTTGGGATAGGAAGGGGTTTTTGTGGCGCGAATTCATGCCTGCCGGTACAACAATCAATGCGGACCGCTACTGTGAGACGTTGCAGAACCTTAGCCGTGCGATTCAAAACAAAAAGAGAGGCATGCTCACGAAGGGAGTGCATTTCCATCAGGACAACGCTCGTTCGCACATCGCCAGTGTAACAAACGATCTCATCGACAAGTTTGGATGGGATACTGTCACACACCCACCCTACAGCCCATACATAGCCCCAAGTGACTACCATTTCTTCCCTGAATTGAAGAAACACCTGGGTGGGACGCATTTCACAACCTGAGAGGAGCTGACACAAGAGGTTTTAAAGTACACATTCACGGTGCGGCGGGAGAGTTCTACAATTCAGGCATAAAGAAGATGGTACACCGCATGTAAAAGTGTACTATGCAATGCCAATAAACATGCTTTTCAATGTGAAAAATCATTGGGAACCTTATTTTACGGACAACCCTCGTGTGTATATATATATATTGTCACGTGGTGGTGACGTTAAGAACACAGTAACAATACTGTGAAATGCAAAACTAGATTTTTATTTGGCGAACCTGTGCCCACAAAACAAGCTACACTTATAGCACAACGAAAGCGGCGAACACAGTCGGCGATCGTCGAAAATCTGATCAGCGGGTCAAGTGCGTCGGCTTTTATACAGCAGTCATCGAATGTTCCAGACTAATCGTTGGGACCCGCATGCCTTCCACAAAGTTCTACAACATTCGCGTCAGGTGATGAAATCAGATAACATAAGTCTCGGCGACAACAGACAGCGGATAGAAGCATCGATAACTTTCCAGAACCTTCGGATACATGCAGGCGCGTCCCATGCTGTGCGATTACATTTGTTAGGCGGCGAAACGTGGTTGCCCGATAAAGATAAGTACACGTGTCAATATATATATATATATATATATTGTGATTTACTATTACAAGTGAAAGAGACAGTTGCATAAAACTGGCAGTTTCCTGTAATTATATCGCATACTTTAAAAAGTTTCCTGTATATGACTGTTCCGTTTGAAATCTTGCCCGCATGCAATGCTTTGGAGTACTTCTTTGTTCAAATAACTTTATTGAGTGCCCTGCGATTTGGTGGGGTGGGCATGGACCCCGTCTAGGCTTCGGTCAAGGGTTGATGGCCTTTGGCGGCTTCCTCGGCTCACTGGACGGCCCAGAGTTGGTTGTGCAGGTCCTAGCTGAGCAACGCAGACTCCTAGCCCCTATGTCCACTCAATAAAATTATTTGAACCAAGAAGAACTCCAAAGCATTGCATGCCGGCAAGATTTTAAACGGAACAGTCATATACAGGAAGCTTTTTAAAGTATGCGATATAATTACAGGAAACTGACAGTTTTATGTAACTGTCTCTTTCACTTGTAATAGTAATTCACAATATATATATATATACGTGGGTTGTCCGTAAAATAAGGTTCCCAATGATTTTTCTCAATGAAAAGCATGTTTATTGGCATTGCATAATACATTTTACATGTGGTGTACCATCTCCTTTATGCCTGAATCGTAGAATTCTCCCTTTATTGAGTGGACATAGGGGCTGGGAGTCTGCGTTGCTCAGCTAGGACCTGCAGCACCAACTCTGGGCCGTCCAGTGAGTCGAGGAAGCCGCCAAAGGCCATCAACCCTCGACCGCAGCCTAGACGGGGTCTATGCCCACCCCACCAAATCGCAGGGCACTCAATAAAGTTGTTTGAACCAAGAAGTGCTCCAAAGCACAACACAAGGGCACTTCACTGTTTACCCGACCACAGAACGAGACAACACCTGGGTGGGACGCATTTCACAACCTGAGAGGAGCTGAAACAAGAGGTTTTAAGGTACACATTCACGGCGCGGCGGGAGAGTTCTACGATTCAGGCATAAAGAAGATGGTACACCGCATGTAAAAATGTATTATAAAGCGCGCGGAGGCTGTCGTTGTTTGAAGCTGCATCACCGTATTGTTATCGTAAGAAGCCAACAAACACTGACACCAAGGACAACATAGGGGAAATTGCTTGTGCTTAATAAATGAAATAAAGAAACGATAAATTAATGGAAATTAAAGTGGATGAAAAAACAACTTGCCGCAGGTGGAAACCGATCCCACAACCTTCGCATTTCGCGTGCAATGCTCTACCAATTGTGCTACCGCGACGCCGTTTTCCCATCCACTTTCTTGGGTATTTATGTGTCCTAGTAGAACCCTGGGAGTGTTATCCAGCGCCACCGCTCACTTACTTTCTTAACAAAACGTCGTTTTCTGCATTGAAGCCCAAAAATAAATGGCCCGCCAATGTATTTCTTCTCAAAGTTCGGGAATTTAAAATCTCGAAACTGGTGTCATCCTCACAATTTTTTCCAAGTGGATCCGCCTTGCGAACTACACGGCTAGAATATGTAAATTGGAATATGTGCCGTAAGGTAAGTAGTTAAAAACATAATCGGTGCATCTTTGTTAATTAGTCGATTATGCTTTTCAACTTATTGTGCAAGAAATGTCCGCCTCGTCGAGTAGAACAGTTCAAGGACTAGAATTGTGCTATCTGCCACAGGCAAATTTTAAGAATTTCGGACGCGTTCGCTGAAACATCCTGTATACCGCGGATAAAAAAGTAAAAAAGAAAAAGAAGAAACTGGATTGAATAATTGTAACCCTTCTAAATAAGCCGGAAACGTAAAAACAAAGCGACACATTGCTCTTAAAATGCCACTTATTCCCTCAAAGTGTAAAATGACTCAAACGCAGAGTTCTCTTGGGAAATTGGGAAACCTAACTAGTGACAGCATCGTGATACTTTCCAATACTTCCTTACAAAATTTTTAAAGCTCTATTTGATCAATACGCATTTCAAATCGGAAAAAGACGTGGCATACAATTCCCGTTATGATCGCACAATTTGACCTCGGTTGTAATTACTATGCCAGAGCAGCGGTCTAAGTTTTACATCGCTTGCAAAACAGACTAATAACGCTATGGACCACTCGCATACGTACCTTCTGGAAAACGAGCATTTAACCCACCCATCTGAGACATTGCCTACACATCACCCATACCATTCCCCTATTTCTCCCGAGATACAAATAATATGCTTTTTTTAGCTCACTGAGGGCACCGGATAAACAAACTACGAATCTCGTGTGATGCACAAAAACGCAGGGAAAAACAAGTGTTTAGTAATTATCTGCAGCAATTGCATTTAAAGCCGGACAGTGAAAGTTTCGCAACGCATTGCGCTTAAAATTCTCCCTATTTTCACGGAATTTCAATTCCGTATCTCTGCTGTTGTTTTAGGAGTCTGGGAAACATTTCGATTGGCAGATATGGTACCCTGGAAAGCTTCTTTGAGTAAATTCCTAGAAAGGCTGTAATGAACTTCTACAAAATAAACATTTCTCATTTATCACTCAGAACAACACTTCGTACTTCGAATCAATATAAACACCGTGCCCGACACAGTTTACCGAGGATATTAGGGGAAAACAGCTAAATACCGTGTATCACGCCTAACAAATGGGAGAAAGCGGATATTCAGTAACTGTTTTCAGAGCACATAAGCAACCCACAGTGTTCAAATTTTCGGCACACGTCATCAAAAAGTGGCCCTGATTTCTTCAAAATATGAAATATCTGCTGTTTTCTTTTCTTGCCGTGAAACACGTAATGACGTAGCTCTTATTTAGAAACTGCCGGATAATGAAATCGACAAAATCAGAAATTACACATTCCTTGAGAAAAAAATTCAGGTCAGTGTTATATTGGTATTGAAATGGCTCTGCACGTACGATCAAGATCATTTTCACGAACATATCTACAATAAGTCGTGATTACACAACGAAATTCGACCGTTATACTAGCTGTAATAGATTTTATTAGATTTTATATGGTGTAAGTTACTGAGACTGCAACGCTACGTAGGCTATCTCCGGATGGAGATTCAATGGTACCAGCATTTGATAATCCAACGATTTCATGCCGTAAGGCACACCATTCGTAGAGCGTAGCTGATTATAATACTTTATGCGGACTTCCCCTCGCCTGCAGGTTAAATATAGCAAGTTGATTGTGCTTTCAAATATGGATGTAGCGGTCCTAAAAATTGGGCATGATGAAAGTAGCATCATTTCTTCGGACGGGAACTGCCCAGCGTCTGGCCTTCCCCGCAATGCGAGAGTGTATGTCGAATCCCGCGCTTCGACAGCTACAGAGCGTCCGGGGGAGGCAAAAAAGACAATCCTCGCTAGTAAAGACGAGCATATAGAGAAAGGAAATGTAGCTTCATCTGTCATTTTGTTGGACTTTCCAGCGTGCAGCCGAAATTGCCAGCTTTCAAAAAGCGCGTGTGTGTGTGTGGGGGGGGGGGGGGGAGGCACCTTAACAACTTCATGATGGATCTAGAGCTCTAGCCGGCGCACGCCACTGTTTATTGAACGTACCTTCCCCGCCGCTCAGCTCTGGCCTTCTGACCCTTGCTTGGCACGATAACCGGAGCAGTGCACGTGGCGTGACGCTCTGCACGACCGCGAAGGAGAACCTCTGGAAACACGCGCAAATATGCAAAGAGAAAATAAGTAGTGGGAAGCGAAGATCGCAGGGGGAGCGTGCGCGCGATAAGCGACAGTTGCTGACCTACTTGCCCTGCATTGAAGCTCTCACTGCAGCATTGCAAACCGCCAGTAAAGACAGTTTCGCGAAACCCCTGGACGTTGTGGTAAAGTAATCTAAATTGCTTGATAAGCCGTTTGTAATAACCTGTTCTCCGCCAGTCATACTTTCTTCACTATTTATTAGTTCTTTTTGCCGGCAAAAAGAAAAACCAAGATATGGCGAAGACATCCCATTTCTAGCAGAACTCGGGGTTCTCGAGCCACTGCGCTAACTTCCAACAGAGTGTATCCGCTGAAACGGTATGTGGGTTCAATGAATAGCGAGCCACAACAGAGTGAGGACACACGCGGTGCTCGTTGTCGTGACATCTTCGGCGAAGACCAAATTCACAACACTTGTAACAGCGCAACTAAAGAAATTATTAAATTATATCGCGTGCCAAAACCACGATCTGATTATGAGGCACGCCGTAGTTCTATTAGCGGGGCAGAGAGAGATAATGGAAAGAGCGGAAGGAAATGTAGGGGATCAATCAGACAAATGTCTGTGGTTTTCTGCCCTCCAGAGGGAGAAAGGGGTTAAGGTTAGAAAGAAAATGTGGAGAGAAGGAGCTTCTATAAGGCTGCCCTCGCGGAAGGTAGGTACATGTGTGATTGTTTCGTAATTTTTTTTTTAATGCGCAAGCATTTCTATGCTAACCCTACAAGAAAAACCGTCCGTCCGTCTCGTGAGACTATCCCTTTCAAGATAGGGCCCACAGCATCGAGCGAATTCCCATTCGTGCTGGTTCTCGCTCCAATGCGAACTAAACGGCGAGAACACGGCGCTCACGAAGCTATCAGCACTCGCCGCGCTCACTGCCTCCATCGCAGACCACTTGCAATACAAGGCCCGCGCCGAAGCGCCATATACGCAGCTACCGCCGGAGTATGGTTGATTACGGTTCACAGTGGTTCGACGCGGATGCATAAGGCGCTAAACAACGACAGCGGCTCATTACCCGCAGCTCACCTGGCACCGTCACCTGCAGTAGTATGCTTGCGTCATCGATTCACCTTGCGCCGCAGTCCGCAGCAATTCATGCAGCCGAAGCGCTGTCTTTATACTGGTCGGATCAAGTTTCATAACATTCATAATGACACGGGACTGCGTACAGATGAGCAAGTGGCACAATGCTTACGCATACATAGAAAACTCCCAAAGAAGTTTTTGAGTGACTTTCTTTGAACGGGACGGTATTTATTTACGTTATTATTAGGACATTTTGGCGCTTTTAAATGGCCTTATTTATTCCCTGTCACGCAAAGACATCTATGAGAATAATGGAAACGTACGAAAAAAGTGTCGCAGTTCTGCCCGAAAGGCAAAGCACTGACAGCGATAGCAAAGTAATATTCTATTACACGGAGTAAGGCTAGTATTTTTTCTGGGCAGTATCGATCGCAGTGAACTTTCGCTTATCAACTAAACACGTGTGGTTTCACGCGCGCAACGACACGCATGAACAGAGTTTGCTCGAATGACCGCGAGCTTGTTGACGAGCACCGCCGCGGGGAGCGCGCGCGCTTGTCCCGAAGCGAGCGTTCCGTGCTGCTAAAAACTGTGCCGTTCCTCCGAAACTCCGCAGATTACGTGACCCCTAAGGCTTGGCGCACGGAAAGACAGCGCGCACCAATGAACCAGCCTCCTCAGCCCACGCTTCTATGCTCCTCCTCCGCCCTGGCATCCACTGCAGATGGCGTGCGAGTCCCGCATGCACCGCCGCACCCGGGACAGCCCGGCGGCGACGGTCCGAGCGCACCTCGAGTGTCGGCATAATTGCTACCGCAATAAAACGTGGTTCTTCGATAAAACTCTGTGACATGCATCATTTTTATCACAATTAAAGAAGTCCACTAGGCAAACATGTTTAGTATTGCCCGAAAACATCCGGCGCAAAATAACGTTGCAAAAGTAAGTTGCACTGCGGCCAATTTATCTGTCAAATTATGGCCGCTCCAATGGCAATTTCACGCTCAGAGATTTCACTCTGCGTGCAGATCAACGCGTTTAAGGCCGATATTCTTGAGTATGGACGCAGACATGCGGCCAAGGATTCTCGCCTTGAAGGCGCCACCATTTCGCGATAACATCGCCGTCTATCGTCCGGCGCCATGCTGGTGTGTGGGACTGCGCTGGAGGATGCACGGCGAACGCGTTGTTGACGACGAGTGGCAAGTTTTCGCGCTTTCCCGAGAGGCGTCAACAAATTATTTGATTGGGAAACAGAGTGTCGTTAATAAGATTTTAGCTTCGAGGCAGCCGCAATGTCGAACGGCGACGGGCCTAGAGGCGCCCCCGCAGATCTGCCCACGATCGAAATAGGAGGCGAGTCAAGTCTCAACATTGTCGATAAGTAACGTTTACATGTAACCTGCTATTATTGTGTGTCTAGCCTTAAGCTCTATCAAGGTATCCTTCAGGCCACAACCATCAGAGGTGTCTCCATGTGTTATGCGGTGTGCCGCACCAGCGTACATCCCAACCCAAGCCACTGCGAAGCTCCGAAGCTACGATTTTCTAGGCATTGTTTATCTGGTACTCGGGCATCAAGCTTTACAAAATAAAGAACTGAAAAATTACTCGATCGAGAGGGCTGATAACGTAGATAAAAGGAGCTTATGATGGTGGCTGCGAATATGCCACGATCAACCAGAAGCACGCAACGCGTTGAAAGATTATGCGCACTGTTAGGTCTCGAATGGTGCCTGTGCGTGCAAGGGCACCTCGCCTACTTAAGAAAGCTGAAAAACGAACGCCTACTCTTTGCAACAGCAAATTTATTTTCTGCAGTAACACAGTGCGCGATGAGTGGCGTGGACAGCTTGCCGGCGACATTCGGAAGCACGGAGAGCCCATGTCAACCAGGGCCGGCCGGCACACGGTAGGCATGGCTTTGGTTACAGAATAGAAATGAACACACCTTCATTTCTTAGTCGGCACGTAGTACAGTTTTCATAATACGTCCTCGGTCAACTTCCACCAGAACGTTGGTTGCCAAGCATGATAATCTTAGAACACGTTTCAACAGAATAAGTTTACCCGCCGTGGTTGCTCAGTGGCTATGGTGTTAGGCTACTGAGCACGAGGTCGCGGGATCGAATCCCGGCCATGGCGGCCTCATTTCGATGGGGGCGAAATGCGAAAACACCCGTGTACTTAGATTTAGGTGCACGTTAAAGAAACCCAGGTGGTCTAAATTTCCGGAGTCCTCCACTACGGCGTGCCTCGTAATCAGAAAGTGGTTTTGGCACGTAAAACCCCATATATTATTATTAGAATAAGTTTAATGTGCGTGCGCGAAGAAATAGTTAACTTCATCCATTCGCAGTAGTTGACCTACTCGAATATACGTATCTTTCATATCCCAGTTTGATCATGGGTGCCGAATTCCAAGTTCGTCGCCGAGCACTCACTGGGAACCAAACATTCTGAACATACACGCGATGGCATGAAGTCCTTTCTGCTTATGCTGGCAATTCAAAGGGGACGTTTGTCTGCTATCGCGCCAACGGTGTCGACGAAGTCGCCGCGGCTGAAGATACACTTCACGCTTGCTTCTGAAAGTTATTTTTGCAGCCGAATACAGCAGAGGGGCAGCACGTCGACCTTGAGTCGTCTGATATCGCAGAAATCCCAGACAGAACACGTTAGAATCGCACTAGTTCGCAATTAAACCGCTACCTTTCCTAGCTGCCGCTGGGAGAAAACGGAATCCGCACTTACCAGTGCGCAGAGCCGAGGTGGAGAGCGGCGCGGTGCGCAGGTTCGAGGCTACGTTCCTCCTCGCCTATAAAACGGTCTATAAGGGGCGGTCGTCCAGTTTATCAAGCGCAGTTAAGAACGCTTTTCCAGCAAAGAGGACAGTCACATGATCGACTGCTTGCAGCGGGAGTTGCGTACAGGGCTGTAGGCCATTCAACGCGTAATAAATAGGAATTCGTGAATGCCACGCCGAGCCATAGGCGACACAGAAGTGTTCAGCTCGTGGTATTCCCATAGTGAAAGCTGGAGTTGCAGAAATGGATCCAAGCTTTGGAGACGTCTGTTGGTAAGTTCGTTTGAGCTCTGCGGCGCCAGTGTAAGTTTGAACGCGAGGGAGTGAAGCCTTGTAGCGGTATCCCTTGTCAACAGTGGCGTTGGTATACTGTGTATACAGGGTGTCCCAACTATCATGCACCAATATTTTAATATATTCAAATGCCACCTAGATATACAGGACCAAGATAATGTTGTTTGCCGTCGCTTGGAGATACTCAGGTTATTTTTTGCATTCCGCCTAATTACATATTAGTTTTTATTAATTAAACAACTTCTATAATATTATAATTAGACGAAAGGTACCAATGAGAAAAATGTCGGGTAACATGAAAACCTCCGGATACAGCTTTCTGTTGCTCAATACGTGCTACATAAAAGTGTTTTTCCGAGCGTGAAAGAAGCCCGCGAATACACCCAAAGTGCCTCGAGCGGCCAGTCGCGCGGCAATATTGCGTGTATTCGCGGGCTACTTTCACGCTCGGAAAAACACTTACGTAGTACGTATTAAGCACCAGAAAGCTGTGTAGGGATTTTTTCATGTTGCTCTACAATGTTCTCATTGACACTTTTCGTCTAATTATAATGTTTAAGAAGTTTATTAATTAATTAGGACTAAGTATGTACTTCACAGGAAACCGACGGCGCCCGTCGTGCCGTGTGCTCTTCATCCGCGCCTGTCGTGCGCCCTTGATTTCTTTAAGCCAAGGCATGTTCGTAAAGCTTGAGCGTGCACAGACCAGATGACACGGAGGTTCATCCTACAGGTCCCACGCAGGGTACACTCTATAAAGAAAAGGGAGCGAGAAAGAATGAACTAGCCGTCTTCCTTCTTCAGGCCGGTGAGTTCCTCCTTCATGCGCGTGTTGGAATCTCAGTGCTGACACCCGTTATTGCAGATGGGTCGCAAGCCCCAAGGGTAGCGTTGGCCTGGCGGCCTGGGGCACAACTGGAAGCATCCGAAGGTCCGAGCAAAGCATGAGTCGACTGCTAACAGAACAACTTGTTTATTCTATCATCGCATAAGAGCGGGCGGTCAGGTCGACCGAAGTGGAGAGACGGGAGAGCACGTAACTCAACAGAAGAAATCGGAGCCTCTTTTGGCGTCCGGGGGCAGCTGCTTTTATACTCTCGCAGTTGAGGGCAAGAAGGAACGCCTTGATAGACGCGCACGTGACGGCGCCGCTCGGGCACGTTGAGACGAGTAGGTGACGCATCCGCCGGGCCGGCGCCGCTCAGACCTCCTCGCTTCACAGTTGGGGGAGCTCCTCTCCCCGGCTGCCGCGCTTCGACAAGCGTGGGCACCAACATGCACACACACACACACGCGCACACGAAGACACGTGGCATTGGAACATGCCTGGACGCGCTTGGCGGGGAGGCGTAGCGGCGGCGCCGAACGGGCCAAAATGTCCGCCGCTTTGAACGAAGCCCCGGCGTCCGTTGCATCCGCGCCGGCTATACCGCGCGTCGTAGGCGAAACGTAACAGACCGCCCCGCCGGGGGAGGGAGATCCCGATGGTCAGGGGACTGCATCCGCTGTCCGGAGGGATGTCGCTCGATGATGCTCATAACCGAAGTCGGGCGTCCTTCGGCGTTTCTTGAGCGCAGCGCACAGAGAAGGCCTCGTTCTCTCGTTCAGGTTCACACAGGACACTGCAAAGTGACTTCGGGAGAGTTGACATTTTTGTTCTCGTTCCCGGCAAGCGTTAGAACTACGCCGAAACTCAACCGCTCAGTCAGCAAGCACGAAACAACCCTCACCAAGTCCTGCCAGGCTCTTTCCCCTTTTATACCACTGCCTAGTTCCTTACAGTAGTCTAGCAGCACTCAGAACGCGTCCACAAATTGGAAAATTGCACTAGAAAGCACGTCATCACTTTGAAACACTAAACAAAAGCAATATGTTAAAAAATCCTGCCTCAGGAAGAAAAACATCAGTAACAAATAACTTTGAGGCTGATTCCTACGTTAGGGGCTTCGACTTAAGCCATCGGCGTTACCGTTGAGACTCCCCTTTTTGTAACGCACCTCAAAGGAATATTGTTGCAAAGCGAGGCTCCAGCGCAGGAGGCGGCCATTTTTGGGAGAGATGGTCTGCAGCCATTGGAGAGGGCAGTGATCCGTCTCAATGATAAACCTCGAGCCGGCTAGATAGCATGACAATTTCTGAACGGCCCACACGAGACACGCACACTCTTTCTCGGTGGCGCTATACGCCTGCTCACGACTGGTCAGCTTACGACTAGCATACAGGACGGGGTGTTCCACTTCTCCATTTTCCCGTTGGCACAGTACAACGCCCATGCCTCGCTCACTAGCATCGCACTGAACAACGAACCCTTTTGTGTAGTCTGGCGATCGTAGCACAGGCTGGCTTGTTAGGGCGCTCTTTAGGGCGCTAAAAGCTCTTTCCTTTGTCTCGTCCCATACGACTGTTTGGGGCTCTGTTTTTCTTAGAGCATCCGTCAGGGGAGCCGCGATATCAGAGTACCTGGGGATGTACCTCTGATAGTAGCCAGCGACACCTAAGAACGACCGAATATCGGTCTTCGTGCGCGGTTGCGGGAAGTCTCGCACAGCGGCCACCTTTATTTCAGAGGGGCGGCGACGACCCCGTCCAATCACGTGACCGAGGTAGACAACCTCGGCCTGTGCTAACTGGCACTTGGGAGCCTTGACTGTCAAGCCCGCATCGCGCAGGCGGGTTAGCACTGCCCGCAAGTGGGCCATATGCTCAGGCCAGGATGCGGAGAATATCGCTACGTCGTCTAGATACGGTAAAGCGAATTCTTGCTGTCCCCGCAACACTTTATCCATGAGGCTTGAAAAGCAGTATGGCGCGTTCTTCAAACCAAAACTCAACACTTTAGGACGGAATGTTCCCATTGGTGAAATGAACGCCGCATACCTACTAGCCTCTTCGGTAAGTGGAACCTGCCAATAACCCCTGACAAGATCTAGGGTGGAAATAAACTGAGCGCTACTAACTTTCTCAAGGCGCTCCTCGATGTTAGGGATCGGATAAATTTGATCCTTAGTGATGGAATTAAGCCTGCGGTAGTCGATGCAAGGACGAGGTTCCTTGCCCGGTACCTCAACTAAAATCAAAGGGGAGGTATAATCACTCTCACCCGCCTCAATAACTCCGAGCTGTAGCATTTTCTTTACCTCAGCCTCCATAATATCGCTCTGGCGGGGTGACACCCGATACGCCTTGGATCGTACTGGCTCTGGGGAAGTAAGTTCTATATCATGAGTAAGGACAGAAGTCCTACCAGGCCTCTCAGAGAACAGACCTTGAAACTCTTGTAAGAGCTGGTGTAGTTCGGTTTTCTGCTCAGGCGACAGCGATGCTTTACTGATTAAGTCACGAATGACTTGATCGGTGTCTTTCCTGTTCGTCACTGAGCCTAGTCCCGGAAGCTCGACCGGAAGCTCTTCGGGAACGTTTACCATCATGCACACCACTGCTTCCCGTTGTTTATAGGGTTTGAGCAGAGTACAGTGGTAAACTTGCTGTGCTTTCCGCTTTCCTGGCAGACTCACCACGTAGTTGACGTCCGACAGTTTTTGAACAATTCGTGCTGGGCCCTCCCACTGCACGTCTAGTTTGTTTTTTATCGATGTGCGCAATATCATGACCTCATTGCCCACCTCAAAACGACGGGCCCTGGCTGTCCGATCATAATAAACCTTGGCCCTCTGCTGGGCCTTTGCCATTGCTTCACCTGACAACTCCTGTGCCCTTCTTAAGCGTTCGAGGAGCCTAAGCACGTACTCCACCACGACTGGGTCGTCACCCCTGCCTTCCCACGATTCTCGAAGCATGCGAAGCGGAGACCGCAGCGAGCGACCGTACACCAGCTCAGCTGGCGAAAACCCCGTAGCCGCATGCGGCGCGGTCCTTAATGCAAACATCACCCCAGGCAGACACAGCTCCCAGTCAGTTTGTTGTTCAAAACACAATGCTCTCAACACGCGCTTCATGACGGAGTGGAGCTTCTCAACGGAATTCGACTGTGGGTGGTACACTGAGCTGTGTAACAGCTTTACCCCGCACCTTTCGAGAAAGGCTGTCGTCAAAGCGCTCGTAAACACCGTGCCCTGATCTGATTGGATTTCCGCAGGAAAACCAACTCGCGCAAATATGGACAGTAGTGCATTGACTATCTCAACTGAGCTGAGTTCTTTAAGCGGCACTGCTTCAGGGAACTTTGTCGCTGGGCAGATCACAGTCAAAATGTGTCTGTACCCCGTGGCTGTTACCGGCAGAGGTCCCACTGTATCAATTACGAGCCGTCTAAAAGGCTCTGTAATGATAGGTACCAACTTCAACGGCGCCCTCGATTTGTCCCCTGGTTTGCCCACCCGCTGACAGGTGTCACATGTCCTCACAAAGTGGTCTGCGTCCCGAAAACACCCTGGCCAATAGTACTCTTGCAAGAGACGGTCCTTAGTTTTCTTAACTCCTAGGTGTCCGGACCACGAACCCCCATGCGACAAGCGCAACAGATCCTGACGGTAGCACTGAGGAACGATCAGCTGATCGAACTCCACTCCCCTGCGGTCTAGATACTTCCGGTACAGGACCCCACCTCTTTCCACAAAGCGAGCATTTTTCTTGGCGATACCTTCCTTGACAATGCAGCGTATGTTTTCTAGGCTGCCATCCTTCTTTTGCTCGGCTATCATAGCCGACCGGCTGACTTTTAGCAACCTATTAAGTCCGTCTGACGTAGGCGCGATGAGCAAATCTGCAGATAGCTCTTCTAACTTTCCCGCATCGGGAATTTCCTCTCCAGTATCTGGTGCCTTTAACGCTACAGGCTCAATTTTATTCAGTTCGGGCGTGCTCTGAATATCAGCTTGCTGCGCCTCTGACCCTTTCTCATTGTTCGACAACGTCGGCCCCGCAACTACCGCCTTTGCAGCGAGCTCCCGAACCTTCGATCTGGTTAAGGCCTGAACGCTAGCCTCACCAAACAAAAGCCCCTTCTCGCGCAGGAGGTGATCGGACCTGTTCGAAAATAGGTACGGGTACTGGGGGGGCAGCATAGATGACACTGCGGCCTCCGTCTCAAGCGCTCCGAAAGGTCCTTCAATAAGCACTTTGGCTACGGGCAGACACACGCTATGAGCTTCCACGGCTTGCTTGATCCATGCGCACTCGCCCGTGAACATATCGGGTTCTACGTAGGAGGGGTGAACTACATCCATCGTAGCTGCGGAATCGCGAAGCACTCGGCACTCTTTCCCGTTCACGAGGAGGTCTCGCATGTAAGGCTCGAGAAGCTTCATGTTCTCGTCAGTGCTGCATAATGACAAAAACACGACTTTTGTTTTTGTTTCCGGACACTGCGCCGAAAAGTGACCCGGCTTCTGGCACGTATAACACACGCGCGCTTGCCTCGTCTCGAACCGCTTTCTGCGTTCGGCTTCGGCTGCCGCCGTCTCCTTACGTTCGGTCGGACTGCTTTCACTCGCATCCGCACTACGTGTGTCGCCCCTTGCTCTCATGGGTGTGAACTTTGGCCTCTCAAACTTGGAGCCAAATTCACCCTTTTGACCATCCTTAGCTCCGCGAGCCCGACGCGTCACAAACTCCTCGGCTAGCTCGGCGGCTTTAGCCACCGTACAAACGTCTGGCCTATCCAAGACCCAGTACCGCACGTTCTCAGGTAACCGACTATAAAACTGTTCCAGCCCGAAACACTGCAGAACTTTCTCGTGGTCACCAAACGCTTTCTCTTCTTTGAGCCACTCCTGCATGTTTGACATAAGCCTGTAGGCAAACTCTGTATATGACTCACTTCTGCCTTTCTCATTTTCCCGAAACTTGCGACGGAACGCCTCCGCTGACAGCCTGTACTTTTTTTAGCAGACTCGATTTCACTTTGTCGAAATCCTCTGCCTCCTCTCTCTTCAAGCGAGCGCCTACGTCGGCCGCCTCGCCGGGTAACAAAGTGAGCAAGCCCTGTGGCCACGTTTCCCGAGAGAACCCCTGCTTCTCGCACGTTCGCTCAAAGTTAACCAGGAACAAACCAATGTCCTCTCCAAGCTTAAACGGCCGCATCAGGTCAGTCATTTTGAACAATACTCGTTCTCCTGCACCGTGTGCCTGACTTCCATTACGAGCGCGTTCCATCTCTACCTCGAGACGCTTCATTTCCAAAGCGTGGTCGCGCTCTTCTTTTTCTTTTTGTTCTTTTCGTTCGCGCTCATCTTTCTGTTCTTTAAGTTCGCGCTCCTGTTTCTCTTTCTGTTCTTTAATTTCGCGCTCCTGTTTCTCTTTCTGTTCTTTAAGTTCGCGCTCCTGTTTCTCTTTTTTCTCTTTAAGTTCGCGCTCCTGTCTTTTTACTCTCTCCTCAATAGTCTCAAGGCATTCCGACAGCTCGTCATCCTCAGCCTCGAACTCAAAAATAGCCCTTAGCAGTTCTGGTTTTCTGAGTTTGTCCGAGACATCCAGACCCAACTCTCTTGCAAGCTCCAGCAATTTCGGTTTGCGCAACGACTTCAAATCCATGGCTGCTCTGAATGCTGCTTTCTCTACTGCCTACTATTGTCTTGCCGCAAACTAACCCGGGAGCAACGACAACCACAATTACCAGCTCTGTTTCTGACACTAACAAAAGCCTGGCAAAACTCAGAAGAAGAAAGTCCCGCACTCACCAAACCTCGCAGCCAAGAATTCAGCGCAGTCGTTCCGCTGCAGGCAACCAGTCATCACACAGGGCTCGTTGCACTGCTCCCGGATGGTCGTTGTGCTGCTCAGCATACAGTCAACCGCATATCTTCGCTGCTGGCCTCCGTTGTCGCGATCTCACCGCTGGCATACAGTTGTTGGAATCTCAGTGCTGACACCCGTTATTGCAGATGGGTCGCAAGCCCCAAGGGTAGCGTTGGCCTGGTGGCCTGGGGCACAACTGGAAGCATCCGAAGGTCCGAGCAAAGCATGAGTCGACTGCTAACAGAACAACTTGTTTATTCTATCATCGCATAAGAGCGGGCGGTCAGGTCGACCGAAGTGGAGAGACGGGAGAGCACGTAACTCAACAGAAGAAGTCGGAGCCTCTTTTGGCGTCCGGGGGCAGCTGCTTTTATACTCTCGCAGTTGAGGGCAAGAAGGAACGCCTTGATAGACGCGCACGTGACGGCGCCGCTCGGGCACGTTGAGACGAGTAGGTGACGCATCCGCCGGGCCGGCGCCGCTCAGACCTCCTCGCTTCACAGTTGGGGGAGCTCCTCTCCCCGGCTGCCGCGCTTCGACAAGCGTGGGCACCAACATGCACACACACACACACGCGCACACGAAGACACGTGGCATTGGAACATGCCTGGACGCGCTTGGCGGGGAGGCGTAGCGGCGGCGCCGAACGGGCCAAAATGTCCGCCGCTTTGAACGAAGCCCCGGCGTCCGTTGCATCCGCGCCGGCTATACCGCGCGTCGTAGGCGAAACGTAACACGCGCTTCACATGTCGCGCCCTCTCGTGGCAATAAAAAGGGGAAGAACGTTTCCCCCTTGCGTGCGTATATGCGTCACTGCTACAATAACTTCTTTTCGACTGAAAGTAATACTAAGTAGCAAAGCTTGAGATCTCAACGTTTCACGACAAGCGACTACCAATGTCAAACCTCTATAGCTCGCACGGGAGCTGCGATACAAGAATAGTTCAACTCAAAGCAACGCCCAGCTGCTGACGCACAAGCCCGTATTCAGGCATCTTGGCCGCCGATATCAGGCAGCCTTTCCCGTTTTGATGCGTGAAATTAGGATGGGGAGAGGGTTAAGCTATCTCAAATGTACACATTCGTGGCCGTTTGGAAGCGCAATACGCGACGGCTTCGAAGCGAAAGAAAAATACGTTTGCTGGCGCCGTCGGCACGTAGCTGGGCGATATGAGAGTATCACCGCCGCAAGCGGTGCTGTCAAGTCCACAGCTGCAACGCAAACGCTGCAACTGGAGCGAGGAGGCGCTCGAGCGCAGCATGCAACAAGATGCACAGCTGCATATCGAGCGTCACTTGCGTGCCGGTTCGTCTCCGCCCGCCAGCGGCGGCTTCTCTGTGATGCTTCGTGTAGCGCGCACTACACTACAGGCACAGGAAGCACTGACCAACAAAACAAGATGTATTTCCTGAAAGGCGGGGCACAAGCAAACGCACAAACAAAAGGTATCCAGAAAATAAATTTGAAAAAAAAAGCTTTTTATAAATTGCTGACTTCAGCGTTGCAGTTTTGCACATGCGGCTGTCGGCGTCTGTGAAGAAAAAGGCACTCTCGAAGATAACATGTAGAGGGACAATTGAAACTACAAAGTCCGAGAAGCCTAATGAAATGCACAAGGGTATGGGGTAAACAGATATTCCCAGGCGCGAACGGGAGACCAAGCTAATGGGACACACATATAGGTACGGCAGCGTTGCGCACTGTGTTGAGTGCCGGAATTCTAGAAGGCTGCAGGGCGCTGTCGAACTCGAATGTCGGTACGAAGCGAAACCACCCTCTCTCTAGCAGAAAATACGGCACAGACACAGCTTTGCAGTAGAGGCGCTCAGAGAGAGACGGCATACTCCAAAGTCGCGGCTATCCTTCCCTGTCACTTGAAGCGACGGTTATACTTTATCCACTATATTTACTTTATGGTTATAGTAGTTGTAGCCTAGCAGACTGTATCGCAACAATCTTCGTTACCACGACTCTCCTGGAGATGGATATAACACAACAAACACCAGCAGTTAGCCTTCTGATATCGTCAGTGGTGTACGGGGCCAGTCACGGCAACCGCGGTGAGTAATATTTGGTTCTCGTATGTAGGAGTATCCTGACATCACGGCGAGTAACTTGTATCATAGCCTCCTTGGATGCAATGTTATAGTATTTACGTCCGCACTCCAACAATAGACAGTTTTAGTTGGGCATCCGCAACCACCCCCGCACGCAGCGCGCGAGGTCGTGAGTACGTAGCTAAGCGCGCGAGCACGAAACGCCAATAGTTGGCCGGACGCGAAAGTTGAGAAGACGATTGATGACTTGCATGAGTAGGAACCAGTAGTGTGCTACTCAGCGCCGCGATATGCCACCTTCTGAAACTGTGTAGCCAATATCAGCCGCTACGAAGTTAAACCACAAGGCAGAGTCATATATTCGGCAACAGCGATATCGAAAAACGCACTCTCGCAGACACGCGAGAACACGCGAGAACCTCCCGCAAGGCCCGTTGATCCCGCAGTGGACGCTACGCAGCTTTTGTAAAGCTGCGGGCGTACGCAAGATACCGTGCGTACTCCTGCGTACTGCGCATGCGCACTGACGCCTCCGCGGGTTTGCTGCGTACGCAGAGCTCCCGCGGACGCCGATCTGAAACTGTCTACTAAAAGCCCTAACGTGACACGAGCTCCTACGTTCCGCAAAGCGTTTGCGTGCTGCGTACGTATCGTCCTGGCGCAGCATTAAAACTGTCTAATATCTTTACAAATGGCACGCAGCTGCTCAGCGTGTAGCAGCGAACGACGTCCTCGACGTAGCCGAATACCTTTAGCATCTTTTAGTCTGTGGACAGGAAGACAAAAGAAGATTTCTAAGGCTTGCTCGAAAGCGGTGCCTTCAGCGTCCCGGCAAGTCCGGCCGCCGGTAGCCGCCGGCACACCGCGCGCCGGCTCGCACGCACCCGCATTGCAGCGGCGTACGGACGCCGCGGAAATTGTTTGCCATTTCTGTATGAAATTATGCGAGAAAACGTTGAAGCGATCTTAACAGAATGTATTTTGCAAACGTCACCGGTTCTTGAAGCGCCATCCGCTACGGCTTCGAAGTGAAAGCTTAGATCGCCGTCGCCACCGTGTTGATAATTGAAAAGTGGCTAGTCAAAAGCATTCATTATAGTGTGGTTTTATAACAGGTCTGTGTAAATTTGCCATGCCTGTCAGGTGACTATACCCAAACAAAAGACGGGGAATGCGGGAGATGGCAATTCAAGACGATGAGCAAAACGTGAACAAGGTGAATGCAGGAGCCAACGTTTCGACAAGTGGACTTGTCTTCTTCAAGGCGACATATGCTTTCCTCGCCACAGTATATATAGGTGGGGTTCTTCTAAAGGGGAGGGGGTGTGAGGCGGGAGCGCGCGGAAACGAGGGAAAGTGTGTTAGCGTGTCGAATTAGTAAAGGAACGCTGTGTACAAGGTCAAAGCCAGGACCCCCCCCTCACCCCAGTCTGTCAACCCACGCGCGTTAGCCGGCGTGTCAAGGGCGTCTGACACGCCAGCTGACAAAAAAAAAAAAAAAACAAAAAAAAAAGGGAAGAAAAAGGAAAAGGGGGGGGGATACGCCAAGAAATCAAACTAAGTGTTGTTGCCTATAGCTTGAGGTTTAGCATAGCGAATAGATTCTAAAGCTCCCTTTGAAACGTTTATGCCTATTGGTTGCAATGTCTTGAACTTATGGATAAGGTATGATTCTCTGTATTTTCTTTCTCCTTCAGAACGGAAATTTGACTGTAAGATGTAGAGTTTAAGTTCATCAAAGTTATGACCTGGTTGGTTGAAATGCTCGGCGACGGCTTTGGGAAGCTTTTTAGCTGTGTCCGCGCGATGTCCGTTTAATCTGACGTTCATTGATTGTCCTGTTTCCCCGATATATTGTTTCTTACAGAAGGAACATTCAAGCATATAAATCACATCCGAACTTGTGCAAGTGAAGCTAGATTTGACTTCATGTGTATAATTATTTGCGGTGCTTTTAATTTTAATGTCACTTTGAAGGTGCTTGCAGGTTTTGCACCTAGGGCGACAACATGCTTTTATTACGGGGGAATGCTGCTGGCTGACTTTTGCGTGCACTAACATGTCTTTAAAGTTCCTGTTTCGGCGATAGGTAACCCTGGGTACATCCGGGAACGCTTTTCGCAGACGCTCGTTACTTGATAATATTGGGTGGTATTTTCTTAGGATGTTGTTTATGTTTGGGAGTGCATTAGAATATTTTGTTATAAAGGCCGGTGGTCTGTCAGATTCTAATGTGGGCTGTCTCTTCGCCAATTCCGACTGTCTCTCCAATCTTGACGCGGTATCATAAGCTCTATCGAGAGCAACTTAGGGATAGTTCCTTTCTGCTAGCGTTGATCTAAGGTCATTTAGGTGGTGGATATAATCATTGTCTTCGCTGCAAATTCTTCTTATACGTTTCGCTTGTCCGACAAAGATTCCTTGCTTGCAATGTCGCGGGTGATGACTGTTGTAGTCTAAATATTGCTGGCTATCTGTAGGCTTCCGGTAAAGTGTCGTTCTCAGTTTTCCGTTTTCTATGTAGACCGTCGTGTCCAGGAAGTTGACCTGACTAGGAGAGTGGTGAGCAGTAAATTTAATACTCGGGTGAAAGCGATTGAAATGGCTAATTAAGTTGGTTAAGGCGCTTGTGCCGTGTTCCCATATTATAAATATGTCGTCAATGTAACGAAGATAGGTGTGGGGTTTTAAAGGGTAGGATTTCAGCAGGTCTGCTTCAAGCTGTCCCATGAAAATGTTCGCATACGTGGGAGCGAATGGCGTACCCATGCTAGTGCCGAAAATTTGCAGGTAGTGTATAGAATCGAATTCGAAATAGTTGAGCGTGAGAACTAACCTAAGGAGCGATAAGTAAACTTCAGGAGCGTGCGCTTGGGGATTGATTGCGAGGGATCTAGAAACGGCTTCAATTCCTTCACTCATGGGAATGTTGGTGTAAAGGGCAGAAACATCCAAAGTGACTAGTATAGTGCGGTCGGAAAGGATTTGGTTGGCGTTGATGCCGTCGATAATTCGAAGGAAGTGCGGCGTGTCTTGAACGAAAGATGGGAGGGTGGTGGGTATGTTTGACAGGTGATGATTTAAGAATTTAGATAGTGACTCAGTAGGAGTGTTGTTATTGGACACAATAGGCCGACCTGGGATTTCTGCTGTAAATATTTCTTCGACCGGAACTTTATGTATTTTAGGAAGAAGATAAAAGCGGCCTGCTGTTTTGTTTTTGGGCATCATGAAGCGATATTCAGATTGCGTGATTAGTTCCCTGGAGCTCCGCTATTGTGCTTAACACAATATTGCTGTAATCTGAGGTTGGGTTAGAGTCAAGTTTTCTGTAATGGGTGTGGTTGTTCAGTTGTTTAGAGGCCTCATTCTTGTACTTTTCTATAGGCCAGATTGCGATACTGCCGCCTTTGTCTGCTGGTTTTATTACAATATCATTCCTTTTCGCAAGTTCTTTAAGGATTTGGTGTTGAGCGGGGGTCAAATTTTTGCGTTTCCGGCAATGCCGCGTTGACTCTAGAATTTCCTTTGATATCAGTTTTAAGTATAAATCGAGGTCTGGGAACTGTTCGTTTTCCGGTGTCCACGTGCTAGGTGGTCTAAGAGAGTCTCTATCTTCTTTTCCTACATCTGGTCTACCGAAAAAGAATTCCTTGATGCGCATGCGTCGTGAAAACTCTGTTATATCTTTGTGGAGTTCGTATTCGTTTACTGCGTTGTTTGTCGGACAAAACGTTAGACCACGTTTCAGGAGATCAACTTCTTCGGGGCCTAGACTCTGGGATATGTCTACTACATTGCTGCAGTGCTCTGGATGCTCGCCTGTAGGACTGTCGGTGGATCTACGTGCTGCAGGGGTTACATTAGTTTCCTTGGGTGGATCTGCAGCTCTAATATCTTTTCGCTGGTATTTATCTAGTAATTTTTCCTCCTTAGTTTGGACGAATTGATTAAGTTCTCTTCTTTCCGTTTCAGTTAACTTTATGCTGTCGAGTTGATCAGAGATTATCCTAAGTTGTTCTTTGCAGTGTTCTTCGAGAATGTCGATAAGGGAGAGCGATGCATTTTCTAGGACAGCATACCACTTTAATAATAGCCTGGAAGGTAAAGAACCAAGGGCGCATCTAACCTTAATTCTGAGACCTTTTGGGATTTTCCTCTGTTTAATGCAGCTAGTGTAAGTTTTTAGGTGAAATCTGTAATTTGTTTGTTTGGCGACGAGTTTGCGGGATTGGAGGAAAGGGCGAGATTTGTTGTTGCGTGTGCTATCCCTAGTGCGTGGTAGTCATTTTTGTTTGGTTCGGGCAGACCTCCGGGGCGAAAAATCTTCAGGTGGTGTCTTTTTACGCTTAATTTTCTTGTCGAGGCCTGCACCGATGTCTGTCTGCGTATCGGTTTGCTTGTTAGTGTATGTAGCTGTTTGCGTGAAGGCTTCGCGGGTGGTTGTGGGCTTCCGTATGCGCGGATGTTGTAAAGGTGGTGTTGGTTCCGCGTCCACCGTTTGTGTAGATGCTTCTTGGGTTCTAGCTTCGGTGGAACGTGCGTGCGAGCTGGTGTTGAAAATTTCAGGCGCGTGTTCCTGTGTTGAAGCTAACTGGGACGCAGGATCTATTGGTGTTGTAGGTTGCGTCGATTTAAAAGAGTTCCTGAGCCTGTACTTGATGTTGTTAGCCATTACCTTGACGCCAAAAAAATTGGGGTGAAGTCCGTCCCGGGCGAGCAGAATGTCGGGGTCCAGGTGTATTTCAGCGTGGTGGATGACATCGACATTTTCGTGTTGGTTTCCAATGTCAAGAAGAAAATCATTGAGCTTACGTGTCCCTAGTGCGTGAGCTAGGAGTGTCGCTGATTGTTGAATAAGTGGCCTGTGTTTGTTTGCGATCCTGGGAAGTACTGTTGTCAAGGTGATTTCTGCGTTTGGTCTGTTGGTGTGCAAATCGTTTATGAGCGTTTTCATGGCCTCAACTGTGTTGTCACCGGTGTCGTGGTTAAGGTCATTAGTCCCGCAGTGAATGAAGAAATGTGTGATGTGCTGTGGTGCTGCAGCAATGAGGTCTCGGATGGTGTGTGTTGTGGCGCCGCTCTTAAAGCTAATGTATGGTGAGTGTTGGCCTGGTGGGAAGTGTTCGTGTATGTACTTGTAGTGACTGTCTCCAATTAGTGCTACGTGTGAAAAGGAAAGCAGAGGGCGCTCACCTTTTTCCTTCATCTTCCGTCGTTAGAAATCCAGAGAAAAGACGGGGAATGCGGGAGATGGCAATTCAAGGCAATTCAATACCCAAACAAGTATTCTGTGAAAACTTATTGCTGAATAACGTATAACAGATAGTCACTCATTAGCACTACAATGGTCGAAAGATCATGGCTATATAACAAGGTTCCAAGGCGTATGGATGTAGGCAGCTCGAGCAGTGTTTGTGTGTGTGTGTCTGTCGCGTGTTTTGGTTACTCTGTTCTGCGCAGTATACTATGCTGCGTTGTGTTGCTCTGTCGTCACTCGAGCAGTGTATGTGTTGTGCATAGTAATTTTGTGCTGTGTTGCTCTGTCGCGACTTTGCCGAACGGAAAGTCCTAAATGGAGCGGCAGCTTTTTTTTTTTTTTTGATGGATGTATGGATGGATGGACATTATGAGCGTCCCCTTTGGAATGGGGCGGTGGGTTGAGCCACCAAGCTTTTGCTATTATACTGCCTAATGTCCTACCTAGGTCAAACAATAATAAAATAAAAAAAACACGACGAACTTTCACAACTAACTTTTCTGATCCCCGATTGCGAACTGTGCTTTTGTACGTCTCCGTTTTTTGTCGTTTCCCTACTTTTCTTCCACCAATCCTCCAATCACCTCTTACTAATCCATATTGCGGATATGTTTACTTTTCCACTGCTATCGCTGAACCCAAGGGCTTCAAGGACGTCAGTGGTGCCTAAATCGATCACTGGGCAGACGTCTTCACATTCTAATAAAACATGCTCCATAGTTTCCTTAGCTTTACCGTAGCAAGCACATGCTTCTTCTTCCTTATGTCTCGCTTTATATGTGCGTGTTCTATGGAATCCCGATCTTGCTTCGAAAAGCAATGAGCTTCCCTTTGAGTTATCATAACTTGTTCCTTTCCTGATTTCGTTTTTTTCCGTTAAGTAGTTACTCATGGCAGGTTTCTTTTCCATTGCCGCCACCCATGAGATCATTTCAGCTTCTCTGACTTTCCGCTTGACGTTCTTTGTTGCTGTGTTGCCCACCCTGCAGGCCGCATACTTGATGGTAAGCTTCCTAGTTCTTTTCCTCCACTCTGAATAAATGTTTTTCCTGTACAGATACCTGAACACTCTCCAAGCCCATGTACTTTCTTCCGTATTCCTCAGTCGTTCTTCATACTCAATTTTACTGCGAGCTACCCTCACTTCAAAACTAGTCCAGCCCATATAACCCTGCACAGCTTCATGTGTAGTCTTCCCGTGAGCGCCCAATGCGAGGCGACCCACTGATCTTTCGTTCCCATCGAGTCCTGATTGTACCCCTGATTTAAAGCAAACAACCGCATTTCCAAAAGTAAGTCCTGGAACCATTGCACATTTCCACATACATCGGAGCACTTCGTACCTATTGTATCGCCATAGCGCTCTGTGCTTCATTATGGCTGCATTTCTCTTCCCCTTCACAGTTATTGGTTTTTCCTGTGTTTCCATATATCTATTGCCTTCGTTTATCCATATACCAAGGTATTTATATTCTGTTACCAGAGATATTTCCTGGCCCTGTATCGCCACTGTCTGTTCATTGTTTTCATTGAATACCATAACATCTGATTTTCTAACACTAAATTTCAAACCAGATTGTTGCCTTCCTGTCCACAGATATTAGCCAGAAGCCACTTTGCTTGTTAGCTAGCAACACAATGTCGTCCGCATAAAATAAACCTGGAAGCTGCTGCTCTACTCCCAAGTAACCACGGATATCTGGGCAACGTCTGACGGACGTCCTTCCTGGATATTCAGGATGTCCGGGGCATATCCGTGAATGTCCGACGTACGTCCGAGGGACGTCCCTGGGAAATCCAAAGGTAACCGCTTTGTTCGTCCGTAGTACGTCCGACGCGGACATCCAACCTGGATATTCAGGGGACGTTCAGGGTATATCCCTGAACGGGTATATCCCAGGGTATATCCCAGGGGCGTTCAGGGTATATATATCAGGGGCGTAGCCAGGGGGGGGGGGGCTTATGGGGCTTCAGCCCCCCCCCCCCGAAATTTTTTCGTGCTGTCCATGCACCGTCGACCAAAGAACCCCGGCGCCGGAAATAATTCTGGATTTTGTCTTGAATGTCTTTTTCACGCTCGAAAAGACATTTCACCGCGAACATTGCGAACTCGGGCTGGATTTCGCGGCAACGCCTATGAACCGGGAGTCACATAACGCAAGGAGCCCCATCCGAGCACCAAATTTCAAGGGCGTTTTGATGGCAAACGGGCTCACCGCGGCATGTCGCGGAGGCCGCGGAATCTGCGGAGCGCATGGATGTCAATTCCTAAACATTATGGGTATAAAGTTCTCATAAACTTTTGATGCGAAAGGTGCATTCACATTTCCAAAAATGTGCTTCAGATTTTCAACTGCGGAACATTGTGGGTTTAATGTAGTTATAAACATTTGACGCCAAAGATGCATTGACTTTTCTAATGTCTCACATAGGAACATACAACGAGACAAGCCAAATCAACACACTATCAGACAAGTTGACAAAACACGTAGCGAGATCCGACGAGACGAAGCGTTGTGGCGGTTAATTTGTGCCGTCATGTCGCACAAAAAATATCAACATTTTTTTTTCACCTCGCTATAGTATCCATGTCAAGACACTAAAGCCAGCCAGGGTAACTACGTTATTTATTTTTTCTACTTTGACTTTTATTCGTGAGGACACATTGAGCCTCTTAAATTTTTTTTTTTTTGTACTCGCTACCCTACCCGCGGGCTGCCAGAGCCAGCCAGCGCGCATGCGTTTTTTTTCGTGTTGCCCCGACCACCGCGCGGTGCACTTCGGTGCGCGTTTGGTTTTCTCTGGCCTTCTGGCTAGCAGACGAGAAAAAGGAACAGTGGTTGCTCAACGCCATCACTGTGAAGACTCGACGGATTACACTGTGTTCGCTTGAGCGCAACCTCTCCGGAAAGTCTTGTCTCGCCGGAGTAGGATACCGAGCACTATGCGTATGGTTCTCGGTGGACTAAGGGTCTCACGTTTTCTTCGATATTCTTTCGGTAGCTACATTAGGCGCCCAAAGTAGGCATTCGTTTGTGGCGAACATATCCTCCTTTGCGTTTTTTTCTTTCATTTCGGTGCTCTCTCCCCACAAATGAAAAAAAAAAAAAGATACATTGTTGCGGCGCAGCGAATTGTCGCATGGTGACAGTTTGTTACTTACGGCACGCTTTAATTTCCCCTTTCCCATTCCCCCGGTGTAGGGCAGCCAACCGGACGTTATTCTGGTTAACCTCACTGCCTTCTACTTTTCTCTTTCCTCCCCCTACAGCACGCTTCAGTTGCCGGATACTATTATTATATTATTGCGATAGCAATTATATGAACACTCCAGGCGCATTCCTGCTGTCGCCGTCGCCCTCATGTTTCGTATGAAGTCTAAGGGCGATAACGTCGGGACCGCGCGCCGCATGCTGTATGTGCAAGTGAAAGAATAGGGGGGCGGGTGGAATGGCTGAGCCGATGATGGTGGCTCAGAAAAACGGGAAAAGCGGGAGCAAGCGCACCGCCTTTCGTCGCGCGCGATACATCGGGGGGAGTGGGTTGAATGGGGGTGGGATCTAGGATTCTGTGAATCTGATTGGGCAACATGTTTATTTGCCTTGCTTGACACAGTGACTATTTCTTAAATACGTAAATTTATTGGAGACATATACGTATATTTAAATATCTTGTTGCAAGGTTTTGTGTATACGTGCAGTGAACTTTCTTTCCAGTGACACTTTTTCGGCCCTTTATCAAGGATTTGTATATTTAATTGTATCTTCGAATTGCTAATGAACGAAGGTAAGTCAAATGAAAGTGAGCCTACCCACCTCGCGCAATAATGGTTTGGTTCATTATCTGCGAGGCATGCGCGTAGCACACAGGTACCTCGTATTTACAAAAGTAACACGCAGGTGTGAGGGTTAGTGTTCTTTAATGCTCTCATACACTGGGTTGAACATGGTTGCGTGACGTAATGGACGCTTCAGAAGTTGAGCAGCGTGGTGCCCTGAGGTTTTTGACAGCTGAAGGTGTTTCCCCCCAAAAAAATTAGTCGCCGTATGGCTGCCGTGTACGTTGAACATTGCATCTCATTGGCCACTGTGAAGAGTTGCAGCAAACGGTTGAAAGAAGGACGTGAAAGTTGCAAAGACGATCTACGACCGGGCCAAAGCCACCGTGGAATCACCGCCAACAATATTGCAAAGGTTAATGAGCTGATGAGACAAGAACGGAGGATAAGAATAGCTGAACTGGCAGAGCGTGTGAACACCAGTCACGGTTCGGTTCACACCATAATTCATGAACGTCTCGGTTATCGGCTCTTGTATGGGCAATGGATGCCCAAGATTTTGAACCACCGCCAGAAGAACGTTCTGCGCTGCCTTGACTCATCTGACCTGGTATCACAATGAGGGTGACGACCTTTTGTCTGCAATTGTCATCGAGGACGGACCGTGGTGACACTACTACGAGCCTGACACACGGCGGCAAAGCTTGCAACGGAAACATTCGAGTTCACCACCCCCAAAGAAAGCATAGGCCGTCATTTCCGCCGGAAAGGTGTTCTTGACTTCTTTTCGATCGTCAGGGGCCATTACTGATGGAATTTGCTAAAGTCGGAGAGACTATCAATCGTTTCCGATAATGTGAGACGCCGGATCGGCTGCGTGCCGCAATCAAGAACAAACGACCTGGAAAATTGACTATGGTGTTGGGCTGCTGAGCACGAGGTCGCTGAATCGAATCCCGGCCACGGCGGCCGCATTTCAATGTGAGCGAAATGTGAAAACACCCGTGTAATTAGATTTATGTGCATGTTAAAGAACCCCAGGTGGCCGAAATTTCCGGAGTCCTCCACTACGGCGTGCCTCATAATCAGAAACTGGTTTTAGCACATAAAACCCCATAATTTAATTTTTAATTGTTCCACGACAATGCCCGTCCCCACGTGGCTGATGTGGTTATTACAAAACAGGTAAAGTTCAAGGGGGAAACTCTGTAACATCCACCTTACAGCTGAGACCTGTCGCCTTGCGACTTCCACATTTTGGGACAAATGAAAAAAAAAACAGCTCAAGGGAAACAGATTCGTGTCGGACGATGACGTGAAAGAGTCAGTTGCAGATTTTTTGAAGCAGGAATCCAAGCAGTTTTATGAGACGGGAATGAACAGACTCGTTTGTCAATGGGACAAATGTCGAAATGCTTATCGAGACAACTCTTAAATAAGGTACCCTGTTTGTCATATATTCGCCTTGGTTCACTTTCATTTGACTCGCCCTGGTTTATTTTGCAGAACTCCTGCTTTTTATACGTGCTCTCTGTTGCGGCTATAATTTCGGTGCAACAACTCACGATACACGACCGGTGACAGCTGCTCCTGCGTAATACATTGGAACAAATGGCAGCGTCATTGATATTTTTCACTGGCCGTTGCATATGTACAGAAATGTAAACAAGGTTCTTGAATGACAAAGTTTCATTAACATATTTGTCCTAAACTTGTTAATATCATGGCCTTTACATTTTTCATATCAGTGGCATGCACTGGTTTGTTGGTTTCGAACTGATATAGTTCTAAAGATTGTGTGATATTTTCTTTACTTATTAAATAGACGTGGAAGCATTGATATCAGCTATATTGGGCACAATGTTTGGCACATACGAGTATATGTTTTTCTTTTAAAAATGAATATATTACTTGTTTTGACAGTGCGTAGCGTTCAAGAATTCGTTTGCAGCATCTTTTTCAATGGCAATGCCGTTAATAATGTATTTGATCCCTCGACAAATTGTTTAAGAGGAAGCTTTAGCTCGGGCCCAACTCCGACGCGGCCTATTCAAATACATGTAAAACGTAGAAATGCTTTTCTGAGATAACCCCTGGATCGCTTTTAATGAAATGTGTTGCAGTTGAGAGAGAAAGTAAAATTCTAGTATCTGTTGGAAAGGTAATTTCGATTTAGAGCCTGAATTTTTTTAAATATTTTAAAAAATTCCAAAGTGCGAAAAAAAAATTGAAGCACGACGTTTACAAACTTATAGCTATGCATCAAGAAGAGATATCGCAATTCTTCAAACGGAATCTATTATAAGAATCGAAGTGGACAAATTTGGTATGTCAATTTGTACCTTACGGTTAATTGGTTAAGTGTACAAGGGTTCTGCAAAAGCCGTATGTCGATAATACTACATTTTTTTTAGATTCATCAGTAACATATCGATTTTGTCCGCTGTAGATGCACTATTAGAAGCGATTCAACGAATTGTATTATTTTTGATTGTTCAGTTACAGTTGGGGGTTTGAACATAATAGTTTCGTTTTCCCGAAATTGGCGATTTCTGCCAATCTTTAATAAAAATTCACAATTAAATGATAAATTAGAAACCAGAAGTCAGTAGAGCTTAAGTTTTTCTTTTAAAGACAACAAACCTCGTCAAATTTGGTGCAGTGGTTGCCGAGAAAAATGAATTCACCTTCTGCATGTATTTACGTAGATAGGAGCACCCGAGCTAAAGCTGCCTCTTAAGGAGGAGGCCAAGCTGCAACGTGAGCGCCCCCCCCCCCCCCTGAACGAAATTTCTGGCTACGCCACTGATATATGGGGAATGTCCAACGGATATTCTAGATATACACATACCTTGAATCAACGATAGCAGCCGGGACACATTCATGCGCCCAACCGTTATTTATATTCCATTGGTTGAGTTCGTAAATGCATTCTGCTATAGTGACTCCGCTTTAAATAAACAAATAATGGACCTACACCAACTTTCAAATACAATTAAACATTTATTGTCACCTTATACATATACATATTGTTACGGAAGGATGAGAGAAGAGAGAGGAACAAGAAGATCGGAGACGCTGGCAGCTGTGTGTTGGTGGTCAGCCATCTTAGCTGTTCTGGCTGATCCTGTATATATATTGTAAATATAGTTTTTATATACTCGCAAAATCCCCGTAACAATATAAAGACCAAAAAGCAGATATATGCATGCTGTTAAAAGAACAAATAAATACACTGATAAAAAAAGAAAATTTGCAATTCCAATAGCACAACAGAAGTTAGAGAACAGCAGAACAAGAATTATTATTGCCCACCCTGCGCTGACATTTGAGTTTGGAGCATGGAATAAAAAAAAAAGAAGAGAGCGAAAGACATGAATTAGCATTATAAACTGTGAAAGCAACAGAAATGACACGAGGAATAAATCTTGACTACATCGCTTCAATAGCACTCTAACACCTGCGATTAAGACATGTACAGCAATGGAATTGTAACAAATTAACCTGACAAGCTTACGCACATTCCTTAATGGCCAATATTTAGCATCGGAAAGCTGTGAGACCACATAAACACCAATGGTACAAGAAGAAAATGGCTTTTCATAGAATTTTTCCTTCCCCATCATTCAGGGACGAATTCACCATGAATTCGGGACCACTGATGCAGGGTGCTTGTGTAGCTCTAAAGTGTGCGAAACTATCTACAATCATGACAGAGCCATCTATTATGCAGCAGTTATCAGGAACATCTACCGCGGCCACCAGATAAATAAAAAGAAAGAAAGGTGCGGCCTACCGCGTGCATCGAAAACGCTTGTCATCCGCCGCGGCGCTGCCAGTCGGGGACTGTTGTCTCGGATCGGCATAAAAAGCGCGTGAGGAACGCGCTTCGAACGCCGTCGCCCGTGGAAGCCGACACGTCCCGTCCCCGAGAGCTAGCACCGTTCGGCCCAGCCAAGCGGCCGAGAATGCAACTACGGCTGTCACGTTCGCCCCAAAAGCAGGCAAACAAAACAAATTTCGCGCCTTCGAAAACAAAATCACGTAACTTCTGCTTTTAACGGACATGGCGTCACATTATTTTTTTTTGCGCCGGAAGTGTTCCCACCACATACATATGGCGCTAAGCCCCATGAACTGCACGAGCACATCATAATTGGATTTCTGCGCTCTTTCTGCGCATGCACGAGGAGCAGTGGTCGCGAGAGAGAAATGTGGGGACTTTCGGTCCTTGAGATTTCTCTTCGCCTAGGTACTACGGAGAAGAAAGTTGTTAGCTCCGTTGGTCCCTAGCCGAGCTGGCAACGCAATCGACAGAACGCGTGGCCGGCAAGGCGAAGAAGCCGTGTCCAAGGTGAGTTTGTCGCTATTTTGTTGCGACGGTAGCATATTAAATTTTATAGTCGCAGGGGGATACCTTTGGAAGTGAGGTGTCTTCTCGGATGACTTTAATGGCAAAGCATTACGTCGTGCTGTTGCATTGTTCATTAGTGTCGTTAAGCACTTCAGAGGAATCGCGGGAACGGAAACAGTTTGTGAATTCAGCTGCCGTGCCCATGAATTAGTTCTTCATGTAACTGAGCATACAACGCACTTGGATATTCGTGGGAAGGGAACATTTTGTACTCTGTATGTGAAAGTACTAAAACTTGCGTCGTCATGCAATCTGAGCCGTAGATCGTTGTGAAAGCTGTACAGCCACACTGGCAAAACACTACGCCCTGCAGATGAATACGGAACAAATGTATGCTACAGAAAAATGGTTGTCATGCAATTTCATAGCAGTAGACCCTTGGAAAGCTGTACAGTAACACTGATATTGACTACGTGGTGCAGATTCGTAGCGATTCTGAGGTGTTTGTGCGCAAGGGTAATTAATGAAGTAGCGCGTATTACTAATCCCGGCTGTTGCGATGTCTAGCTCATATACGGGGCGCTCTATGTGGGCGAAACAAGGGCTCAGGTCGCTACAACCGCGTGCGAAATAGCTCTGAAGGCCTGCCAGTACACTTGTTCGGCGTCTCCGTGACGGAGACGTGACGGAAGGTGCGCACACTATATCCTCTGACAGTGGCCGCTTTCCACTGTTGGTATACTTATCCGCAATACACTGCGCACGCTTGATTGCGCGACACTGGTGTTTTACGGCGAAGCTGACTTTATGCAAACGCTGTAAAGCAGTGATTTGGGCTTGTTGGTAATACATCGTGAGGCTTATAGCGCGTTAAAAAGACAAGGAAGAAAGTGAGACGTGACACACACAGGCGCTAACTTGCAACAATCTTTATTTCGAGCAAGGGACCCATACATATATACAACTTTCTCACGTACATCATACATGCTCTGTTTGCAAAAAAAAAAAAAAAACCCTTACACACTATTGCGCAGGTACGAGAACTCTTTGCGGGAAAGGGCAATTGATGGTTTAGACACACAGTTATCGCCAAGCCTATCAATCATTTCTGCTTCTATAATTTCGCGAGTTATCCTACCTCGGGCTTTTCCCACAATGGAGCAGTCTCTGCATGCTGGAGCACACGTCGAGTGGTCATCATCATCCACCCCGGCGACAGTGCCTCATCCACCCCTCACGATGTCTTACCAACAAGCCCAAATCACTGCTTTACAGCATTTCATTTCTAGTACATCGGGCTCCTTTCTACTTGTTCCTCGGGACCCAGGAGCAACTGTCGCGTTCATTGCCAGCGCTGTTTGCAAATCTAGGTCCCTTTCATTTTGTCTTCGAAACAAGATGTTGCCGCAAGACGTTAGAGCTTTATTTGGAGGCTTTCTACCTGCAGCTAACCATGACATTCGTATCTGCAAGATTCAGAGGTCAGAATGGCTTCGCCTGGCCCGTCTGCACAGAAGACTACTGGTTGCACAAGTAAGCGCCTCCGGGAATCCATCCATGCTAACCAGGCGCCTCCGGGAGTGTTCAAGGCTGATCGACCAAACGACGGAATCCTTGTGGCAGATTCAACACAAGGAATTGCGTCGGCTTCTCCCCGACAAGTTACCTGCACCAAAGGGGAAAGTTCATTTCCTACAACGGGAAAGTGTTCCTCAGGACGTGCAACGCGTGCTCGCCCTAGGACCAAAGTTCGCCTTCGAAAAACGGAGGACCCCTCCAGAGCTACTGTCTCTCGTCAGACAGGTTTCCCAGCGCGCCGACGGAGAGGACGCTGCGCGGTGTGTGTCGGACGGTGTCGATGCCTTGATCCATAGCAAGCCAACGGTTCCAAAGCTATCTGTAAAACGCGTAGCCTCTGTCTTAAAGGACAACAAGCTGTGTGTACTACCTGCAGATAAGGAGGGCGGTTTCGCTTGTTGTCTCATGAAGCCTTCAACGAAAAAGCTTTAGATGCAGTAAAGAAAGTGTTTATCCCATGTAGGTATCTGTGCGTGTCAAAAGTGAAAGCGAAAGCCAAGAAGCTTTGTAAACGCCTGCGTTTAGATGGTATTATAAAAGGGATAGGTGCGAGCAAGCTTGATTGTCTTGATGTGTTCTTCAGTGTAAAGTCACACAAGATGGACGCACCTTTTCGAGCCATTGTGTCTGAAAACGGCACCTGGCAAAAATGTATAGCATTGCATCTTCAAAAAATGCTGAACATCTTGCCAATTCAGGACCCGTTTCTTGTAAAGAACTCTGATGTGGTACTCGATTATTTCAGGTCGTCAACCCATAAGAATATTAAGGCCTTCTCTGTAGACATAACGGACCTGTTTTATTCTTTACCTCATTCAGGTCTGCTCTCCAGTGTTCAGAGTTCTATTGACGCCTTTGGAAACGTTGCCTTCGCGAACGCCACCGGGATGTCGAATGACGATTTCTTAGGACTTCTTAGCTTTTATCTTCAGTCTACTTTCATTCAATGGGAAGGGCAGCCTTTTATACAGAAGGAGGGAATTTTCATCGGATCGTGTATAGCTCCCATTCTTAGCGATATATTTTTAGCTGAACTAGACAAGAACATAAGCGGTCGGCTTCCAGATTTTAAGATTCTCAAAGTTTTTAGATACATCGATGATTTTTTAGTTCTACTTGACTGCAGCTCTGTTTCGATTTTTTAACCCCTAATGTACTTTCTTTTATACGCGATGGTTTATCTCCTCTAAAAATAACGCATGAACTGCCGATTGACGGAAGAGTCCGATTTCTTGACATTAAGTTTTTGTTTTTCACTGACCATGTACGCTGGAAGTACGAGCCTCGCGCGAACAAGCCACTGCTCCCATATCGGTCGGCGCACTCTAAGTTGGTTAAGAGGGGAATCACAAAGACATGCTTGTCAAACGCATTATGTAAGTCATGCCCGGAGCTGATGACCGAAAGCATCAAGGATCAGATCCTCCGTCTTCGATTGGCAGGTTACCCTACACATGTACTTATTAGCGTTGCTGAGGGTCTTCTCAAGTCGAAGCTACCAAATAATTCCGCCAGCGTACCTTGTGTAGATAAGAGGAGCGTTGCTGTCATCCCATATATCCACGGCTTATCGCACCGTTTAAAAGAAAATAGGCCAACGTGCGAATGTTAGGGTTGTGTTTTCAGCTTCTACAAAATTGCAATGCCTGTGCAGACTAACCAGACGAGGCCTCTCTGATAAGCGCGCGTGCAAAAAGAAACACCAGGAACCGTTTGTTGAATGTGTAGAAGCAGTTGTTTACAACCTTCCTTTAATGTGTGGGAAGAACTACGTGGGGCAAAGCCGAAGGTGCCTCAACGAGCGTTTAAAGGAACACCGGTGTAATGTAGCAGAAAAGCGGGGTGGGTTCCTTGACGCCCACTGCAGGCATTGCAGCTACACTGTCGCCGGGGTGGATGATGGTGACCACTTGACGTGTGCTCCAGCATACAGAGACTGCTCCATTGTGGGAAAAGCCCGAGGTAGGATAACTCGCGAAATTATAGAAGCAGAAATGATTGATAGGCTTGGCGATAACTGTGTGTCTAAACCATCAATTGCCCTTTCCCGCAAAGAGTTCTCGTACCTGCGCAATAGTGTGTAAGGGTTTTTTTGCAAACAGCGCATGTATGATACGTGAAAAAGTTGTATATATGTATGGGTCCCTTGCTCAAAATAAAGATTGTTGCAAGTTAGCGCCTGTGTGTGTCACTTCTCACTTTCGTCCTTGTCTTTTTAACGCGCTATAAGCCTCACGATTTAGGCAAACGGCATTGTGCAACGCTCGAGCCATCTTGTCCGTCACTGCGGATAGAAAACGCATACACGTTCAAGCTATTTGAGCTGCATCATTTTGTCGATGTTTGCCCCTCTTTACTAAGTGACGAGGATAACGTACGCCTGTGTGGGTGATCTGAAAGATTGATAAAAAGCCTGGTAATCTATGTGCAGTGAGTCAAAAAACACTGTTTATGCAGATGTCCACGCTCCTGTAAAAAAAAAATGCAATTCAGTGATGACCCTCTGGAGGTGGATCCGCCCTTATGTAAGCACAGCCGGCTCATCAGTCGCAAAGTAGGAAGTGAAAAGAACTTTTTAATGCTCATTAAACTACATTGATAGCGATTCCTTTGTGGTCAGCCAGTGACAAACGCATTGCACTAAACAGTGAGACTTCGCCTTAATCCGAAATGCTTATGTGGCGAACAGGAGAGCAAAAGGTGAAAACAATGTTTTCATACAAGGCAAGTCATCCATGTAGTGGAATTGCGTTTATCGTTGGTGTAATGTTGACGCATTTACTTTCTGAAGTCCAACTTTTACTGCAACTTAGTTTCCATTGGTGCAGGTGCTTCTACTGGAAACATCCAAACTATGAGTTATCAAATCAGCTTGCCGTCTTGTAGTTTTAGTTTTCCTCCGGTCTTAAGTTTTTTTCTGAATCTGGAAGAGCTGGCTGATTGCACAAACCACGTAGCCAATATCAGTGTTACTGTACAGCTTTCACAAGGGTCTACTGCTATGAAATTGCATGACGACCATTTTTTCTTTAGGATAAATTTGTTCCGTATTCATCCGCAGGGCATAGTGTTTTGCCAGTGTGGCTTTACAGCTCTAACAACCATCTAGGGCTCAGATTGCATGGCGACGGACGTTTTAGTACTTTCACATACAGAGTACAAAATGTTCCATGTCCACGAATCTCCAAGTGTATTGTATGCTCAGTTACATTAAGAACTAATGCATCGGCACGGCAGTTGAATTAATAAACTGTTTCCGTTCCCGCGATTCCCCTGAAGTGTGGTATGTTCAACGACACTAATGAACAACATATCGGCGCGAGGTAATGTTTTAATTGCCATTAAAGTCATCCGAGAAAACGCCTCACGTCCAACCGTATCCCCCTGCGACTGTCAGAATTTAATATGAAACCGCCGCAAAAATAAAGCAACAAACTCCCATCGGCATGGCAGTCGAATTCATAAACTGTTTCCGTTCCCGCGAATCTCCTAAAGTGTGCGGTATGCTTACCTTGCTCAACGACACTAACGAACAATGCATCGGCACGATGTAATGCTTTGCCACTAAAGTCATCCGAGAGGACACCTCACTTCCAAGCGTATTCCCCTGCGACTATAAAAATTTAATATGCTACCGTCGCAACAAAATAGCAACAAACTCACTTTGGGTACGGCTTCTTCGCCTTGCCGGCCAGCATTCTGTCGATTGTTTTGCCAGCTCGGCTAGGGACGAACGGAGCTAACAACTTTCTTCTCCGTAGTACCTAGGCGAAGAGAAATCTCAAGAACCGAAAGTCCCCACATTTCTCTCTCGCGACCACTGCTCCTCGCGCATGCGCAGAAAGAACGGAGAAATCCACTTATGATGTGCTCGTATGCACTGCCGATGGACCACCATGTTTTCAACGTATGGGCTCCTATGGAAGCTTCGCTACCAGGTATATTTACCTTGCATCTACACTGAGGATGAAGCTAGCAAACGTGGCCTGTTTGTACTGGGGTTGTGCACAGGTAGCTAAGAGAGGCCCATCTGAATGTTCTTTTGTTAACTTAATCGTGTTCAGTGATGGAAAGGTTGCCGCCACCTTTCCCTTTCGCTCCTTTAAGCGATTGTACAGCTGGGCAAGTGGAGTCTTGTGACTTTTTAGAAGCCGCTTGAGTAACTGCATATTATTTCCGAAAGGAAATGCGCTGAACATGTCCAGTGGTTCATGCTTGCGTACATCATTTGCAAGGTGTAATACACAGTGAATATTGTAGGAAACCTGGTCATTTTCATACAGTTTTGCAAAAGTTTTAACAAAGTACCAAAGAAGAGACTCGGCATAATCAGTATGCTGCCGGCACAGGCTAGGACTTGCCAGAATGTAGACTGCACAGTGCAGCGAAAGCAAGTTCATGTAAAGATCACGAGGCAGAACAGGCATGAGTACTACAGGCCCAGTGTAGAGAAGTAGTAGTCTGAATTATGTTGCCGCCCAACGCTCAGCCTCTTCTACACTTCTAGGTTTGCGGGAAAATCCTTTAGGAACATACGGAGCCAAAGATAGGTTTAAGTCAGACAACCGTCTGCGTTCTGCAGGTCCGAGACGAACCTCTAAACGGCCACCTAACCAAGCACTAAGCAACTTTTTTCATAATGCCCAGACATGAAAGGTGCATGTAGTCGAGGGGTGCAGAGGCGACGCAGTCTATGGGGAAGCGACGTAAAAACTGAAGTGCCCAGGTGATGGTCAGGGACAGTCTGATGCCTGAATGAATCATCGGTGCGCAAAGTGGAGGATCTTGTTGGAAAGCAAAGTCGGCTGTTGCTGTATGTGTCCTCTACTCTGCACTTTGGGCACCCAGAATACCCAATGTGTCCTTTAATTTGAAAAACAAATGACCATGCTGGTGCATCTAAACAAAACACGTTGACGAAACCTCAATTACTCGTTGCTCAAAAACCATTCCATGCGAAAGAACTGTTGCAGCTCACTGACAAGGGGGCTCAGAAAACCATTTGCTGAAACAAGCTCGGATGGGCCAGCAAAAATGCCGACTAGAAAGTGGGAAACTCTACCATGCTCACCAATCATGCACTGTATTGGCCACAACTACATGGTAGAACTCTTAGAAATTAGCAGTCCGTCAAGGTTAAATAATAAAGCAACATGGCTGCCCTTAAAACATACTTCCAACAAGACATTTTCTAGACTGCGCTGCTAGCCAAAGTGACAGTATTGCCCAGGAGCCATTGCTGTTAGGTCCATGTTGTGTACCCCTGGGTGTGGAAAGCAAAGTGCGAGTGTCATTTGGGAGAGATGAGGAGTCCAAGCTACTTGTTCTGAGCATCTGTAGCAAAGATGTGACCGCTGTATGCGTAACATTTTCCTTAATGGCCCAACTGCGCAGTTTTTCAGCAAAATCAGAGGGCGCTGATAAAGAATCCGCGGTAGCTTAATCAAATGTAGACTCCGGGGTCCTGCTAACCAGAGAACCTACACTGACTTGCGTGTACACCTCTCCTAAGGGATTCTGTTGTGCTGCTCTCACAGGCGAGCCAAGTGAACCATCCTAAGAGTCGCCTAGAGTCGATCCATCAGGGAAGCAAGGCACATTGTCCGTAGTGCGCGTAGTGTCACAGCCACCGGCCTGAACTTCTGATGTCGCCTCGGTGCAGCGGCCAGGATCACAAGGCACACAAATGTTTGCAGGGAGAGCACGACGGCACGTGTTAGCACATGTGTGCGGAATACATGCGCCACTGCACATTTCTATACTTGTGACTTCTCCAGCCGTTGATTGCTGGCTGCCGGTGCGAGATCCGAAGTCCTCGAATAGCACCTTTGTTTCCAGTGACGCTCTCTTTCGCGTGTACGGCTTCTCCTTCAGTCTAGGAATGTTGGCACCTGTGTAGAGAGGACATTTCAACATCCAAACGAATTAAAAAAGAAATGAGATGTAGCTGTCATACCTTATTAGCTGCAGGAGCAGGAGACTTCAGCAGGCACGGAAAGTGACAAACGAATCAACACTCGTCCGCTGCTCCGCTGCCCTTCAAACGATCACACTATGAAAGACGGCGTGACGAGCACATCATAATTGGATTTCTCCGTTCTTTCTGCGCATGCGCAAGGAGCAGTGGTCGCGAAAGAGAAATGTGGGGACTTTCGGTCCCTGAGATTTCTTTTCGCCTAGGTACTACGGAGAAGAAAGATGTTAGCTCCGTTCGTCCCTAGCCGAGCTGACAAAACAATCGACAGAACGCGTCGCCGGCAAGGCGAAGAAGCCGTGCCCAAGGTGAGTTTGTTGCTATTTTGCTACGACGGTAGCATATTAAATTTTATAGTCGCAGTGGGATACGTTTGGAAGTGAGGTGTCTTCTCGGATGACTTTAGGGGCAAAGCATTACATCGTGCCGATGCATTGTTCATTAGTGTCGTTGAGCAAGGTAAGCATGCCGCACACTTCAGGAGATTCGCGGGAACGGAAACAGTTTATGAATTTGACTGCCATGCCGATGCGAGTTTGTTGCTTTTTTTTTGCGACGCTTTCATATTAAATTCTGACAGTCGCAGGGGGATACGGTTGGACGTGAGGCGTTTTCTCGGATGACTTTAATTGCAATTAAAGCATTACCTCGCGCCGATATGTTGTTCATTAGTGTCGTTGAAAATACCACACTTCAGGGGAATCGCGGGAACGGAAACAGTTTATTAATTCAACTGCCGTGCCGATGCATTAGTTCTTAATGTAACTGAGCATACAACACACTTGGAGATTCGTGGACATGGAACATTTTGTACTCTGTTTGTGAAAGTGCTAAAACGTCCGTCGCCATGCAATCTGAGCCGTAGATCGTTGTTAGAGCTGTACAGCCACACTGGCAAAACACTATGCCCTGCGGATGAATGCGGAACAAATTTATCCTAAAGAAAAAATGGTCGTCATGCAATTTCATAGCAGTAGACCCTTGTGAAAGCTGTACAGTAACACTGATATTGGCTACGTGGTTTGTGCAATCAGCCAGCTCTTCCAGATTCAGAAAAAAACTTAAGACCGGAGGAAAACTAAAACTACAAGACGGCAAGCTGATTTGATAACTCATAGTTTGGATGTTTCCAGTAGAAGCACCTGCACCAATGGAAACTAAGTTGCAGTAAAAGTTGGACTTCAGAAAGTAAATGCGTCAAGATTACACCAACGATAAACGCAATTCCACTACATGGATGACTTGCCTTGTATGAAAACATTGTTTTCACCTTTTGCTCTCCTGTTCGCCATATAAGCATTTCGGATTAAGGCGAAGTCTCACTGTTTAGTGCAATGCGTTTGTCACTGGCTGACCACAAAGGAATCGCTATCAATGTAGTTTAATGAGCATTAAAAAGTTCTTTTCAGCTCCTACTTTGCGACTGATGTGCGCGCTGTGCTTACATAAGTGCGGATCCACCTCCAGAGGGTCATCACTGAATTGCATTTTTTTTTTTTTTACAGGAGCGTGGACATCTGCATAAATAGTGTTTTTTGACTGACTGCACATAGGTTACCAGGCTTTTTATCAATCTTTCACATCACCCACACAGGCGTACGTTATCCTCGTCATAAAGTAAAGAGGGGTAAACATCGACAAAATGATGCAGCTCAAATAGCTTGAACGTGTATGCGTTTTCTATCCGTAGTGACGGACAAGATGGCTCGAGCGTTGCACAATGCCGTTTGCCTAAAGTCAGCTTCGCCGTAACACACCATTGTCGCGCAATCAAGCGTGCGCAGTGTATTGCGGATAAGTATACCAACAATGGAAAGCGGCCACTGTCAAAGGATATAGTGTGCGCACCTTCCGTCACGTCTGCGTCACGGAGACGGCGAACAGGTGTACTGGCAGGCCTTCAGATCTATTTCGCACGCGGTTGTAGCGATCTGAACCCTGGTTTCGCCCACATAGAGCGCCCCGTATATGAGCTAGACATCGCAACAGCCGGGATTAGTAATACGCGCTCCTTCATTAATTACCCTTGCGCGCAAGCACCTCAGAATCACTACGAATCTGCACCACGTAGCCAATATTAGTGTTACTGTACAGGTTTCCAAGGGTCTACTGCTATGAAATTGCATGACGACCATTTTTCTGTAGCATACATTTGTTCCGTGTTCATCTGCAGGGCGTAGTGTTTTGCCAGTGTGGCTGTACAGCTTTTACAACGATCTACGGCTCAGATTGTATGACGACGCAAGTTTTAGTACTTTCACATACAGAGTACAATATGTTCCATTCCCACGAATCTCCAAGTGTGTTGTATGCTCAGTTACATTAGGACCTAATTCATCGGCACGGCAGTTGAATTCACAAACTGTTTCCGTTCCCGCGATTCCTCTGAAGTGCTTAACGACACTAATGAACAATGCATCAGCACGACGTAATGCTTTGCCATTAAAGTCATCCGAGAAGGCACCTGACTTCCAAACGTATTCCTCTGCGACTATAAAAATTTAATATGCTACCGTCGCAACAAAATAGCAACAAACTTAGACACCTTGGACACAGCTTCTTCGCCTTGCCGGCCACGCGTTCTGTCGATTGCGTTGCCAGCTCGGCTAGGGACGAAAGGAGCTAACAACTTTCTTCTCCGTAGTACCTAGGCGAAGAGAAATCTCAAGGACCGAAAGTCCCCACATTTCTCTCTCGCGACCACTGCTCCTCGCGCAAAGCGCAGAAAGAGCGGCGAAATCCAATTATGATGTGCTCGTCTTTTCTGTGACAACGCTAGGGCTCTGAGACTCTAATGTGACACTGCACCAGCTTCGGAATCGCCCCAGGTCGGCGACAGGAATGGCGCACCCAGCGTTGCATGTGGTGCAACACTGCATGACAAAAGCGAGGCACACGTTTGCGACAAAGTTCGCGCACATAGCCGGGTCTCGTTGTCATGTCTTTGCTGAATCGCGAGGTGCAGCTGTGCAACAGATGAACAAAACGACGACGCTTCAACTGAACGAGAAAATAAAAGAATAAAAGTAAAGCATGTTAGAAAACAGTACGGGTTTCCCTTAATTTGACAATGATGTTCGATAGTATCTGCGCCAGGAGACGGAAGAGGAGAGTGAAAGAAGCAAGGGCAGGAAGCCCAACCTGACGCGCGTACGGTTTGCTACCCTAACCCGATGAAAGAGATTGTGGAGAGAAAAAAAGAGATAGATAGATAGAGAGAGGAAAGGCACGGAGGTTTTTCAGCGACCTCAAGCTCAGCAGCGCAACGCCATAGCCACTGGGTTACCGCGGCGGTTACCTCAGGATTTCCTCTCTAGCTTCTTTGCGTGCCTTAGAAATAATATCACTATTCGAATCACGGTTTCAGTATCTCAGCCGTTTGGTGTCGACGAATAATAGGTGCAAAGAAAGCTTTGTGCGTACAGTGTGCTTACTCTTTTGCAACTTTCTGCTCAGGCATGTGAATTAGCTTGCCCTCTCGGCTATTCATCTGCTGCCTAAATGAAGGATTTTCAATCCCCGTAGTTTATGCCACCATAACTGTGACTAACTCAACATGCCCGAAAAAGTGCTTATTGCGAATAGATTTATTGTGCATTTCTTTCCGGCACAAAAGCCTCAGTACAATGGATGGATTAAATTGCAGAGTTCGTGTGTGTACTGCCCGATTGATTTCGAAACAGTCTGATCACGTCTCATTCAAATCATTCAAAAGATGTCAATATAAGATTCGGACCACCAGGTCATTTCTTGGATGTCAAAGTGACAGTTATCCAAAGATTTTAGTGCACGCATATGAGATTACCGCTTCCGACAAGTCCGTACCGCTACTCGAGGCAAACTGGAGCGGCCACTTCGAGGGAAGAAATTGGAAGATTGGTTAATGGATGGGTTTTAACGTTCCAATGCAACACGGCTAACGGTTATGAAAGAAGCCGTAGCAGAGAGTACCTGATTAATTTTGACCCCCTGGAGCTGCTTAACGCTCACCCAAAGCACGCTAGAGCGTTTGTGCATCCCGTTCCTTGCGGAATGCGGCAGCCGCGGCTGGGAACGCAACCCGCGGCCTCGCGCAATGTGGTCCAGTAATGTTGTTCGGTGATTTTTTTAGCGAGGAAGTGCTCTCGGAAACACACCTTTTCTGCGGTGCATTCGAGCGGATGGTGAGAGTGTCTGGTTACGAAGCTCTAGCTCAGGAAAGGAGGGATGCGTTAGCGAACTGTAGGGACCCCTTCTCTGCCTTTCGAGATTCAGTAGTAGAGCTGGAGTGTCGCGTGAAGGAACGTTTAATATCGCGGAAGGAAATATCGCCATCTAAAATATTGGAGCGCATAAGCTAGAACGCCTTTTGGCCATTTTGGAATTTGGCCGCTAGGTACGTGTCATTGTATATGTGCCCATTCTTGGCCAATCCTCCAGAATGGGTATGTTTTACTTTGACACAATAGGTATAGAATACTTAGGTGAATTTTAATAGGTGTCCTGCTTATATTTGTACATATATGCACCTCTCATTACCATTTCTCCCTGGAAAAACATGATAGATCGCCTTCGTACTTATGACATTCTTGCGAAGGCGTCTCACACTGTGAATCCGCCTTAATTGGGGTTTGCATTTGTGCAAAGGTTGTGAATGGTGTAGCACACAAACATGAACATTACGTGAGAATAAAGTTGCGACCTTTGTGATGCATAAACACAAGCATTGCATGAAATTACAACTTGCGTAGGATGATAATAAACACCATTAGGTACGCATCGCATTCAGTTGTGTTACATTTAACTAACCGCTTCACTAAAGTTTTACATATATTCCAGCACGTGAGTTGGGTTTATTGAATGAAACTTACTGAACAATACGAATTAGCTCCAAACCTTAAAAACCGTTCAAAAGAAGCCTGGTGCCGGTGTGACGCAAGCATACTTGCAAAACCGAACCTCAACAAAATTATTTAGGATGCCTCTATGCAGTATCTCGGTGGATCAGCAAAGCTGTGCAAAATCGCCGAAATTTTCATTTACTACCCGCTTTTCCTGTGGCGGTGGAAGTATCGCGCATCGGAAGTATAGTCTGAAGTCTTGCAGCAAAACTCTATGTTCACTAGCCAGGGCTCTCGCGAACTGAATCCTCACGGTTCATTCCCCGTCTTCGCAAAAGGCGCTGATGGTACAGTGATGGTGGTGGTGTTGCAGCAGGCGAGGTTAGCCTGGCATACTTGGCCAGTAATTGTTCCTACTGAGAATTTCAGCCGTTGTTAACAATGGTGTCTTACCAAATGTTGCTCATTTCCGTGTCTCGAAGAAAGCGAATCAACAGTTCTAAAACTCCTTTCCTGATTGTACTCCGGGCCCTTCGGGAAACACTACGTCTTGAAATCTCGCTTGTGGAAGATCGCTCTTCTCTAATGCTGCGAAGGAATCCCTATAAAAGTTGAACTGCGGGAACAACCAGATCAAGTGTTTCGCATGGCTGATCTCACCACAAAAGGCACGATAGGGAAGCGGATCGTCCAGTCCTAAAGAGAAACTACAGGGAAAAATAATTTGACATGTATTATTAAATTACATTTCAACAGTGATTGAAGAAGACACTCTTACAGTGAGAGGATGCTTAATAAGCGAGGAAAAGACACGAAAACCAAAAATCGCTGGCGACGCCGCCTTGAAGTTCCCGGAGCAACGCGCCGTGACGTCATGGATTTTCATGGTGTCCGCTCTAGCTTAGTTATTTCTTTATTTTTTTTACCGGTAAAGACGAACTAAAATGCATTCCAAACGAGCCAAGGGCTGAACTTAGCAGCTTCGTGAACTTTAGCATATGCCGCAACGGCTCATGTGAGAGGAAATACTTTGAAATCCATGACGTCAAACTGACGTACCAACGCCAAGGTTTCGGCAACCCTTGGAAGGCGTGTGCTAGTTTCAGTATCAAGGAGCATGCGCGCTCCAAGTGGTTGCCAGACATTCTAACTTATTTTTTATTTATTTTTTTTGTGAATATTAATTCGGGCGAAGCGCGCGAAGTGGTTGTCTTCGTGCGTCCGTCGAGCTTATCTCCGCTCACCCTTGCCACTTGCTCAGGGATATCCCAAGTCGGATTGCACTTGATCATCTGCTTCGATTGTCGTCCCAAGTATGAAGATGGGAAAGATAAGACAGAGAAGCTTGATCAGGCCTGCAACGAACGGAAGACGCAGGAAACCAGGTGAACCGAAGCATTAGACGAAAGTGGCTAAATCGCTGCCTCACATGTGTTGCACGGGTCCGTGGTGCCCCAGCACCTAGAATTCCAGTTCTGGGAAGCTTTTCAGGTTTCCTAATGACAACTGGTAAGCGAAAGTATTTCACTTTATTTTCTGAGCAGGTATTCATTTTGCATGAGTAAACCAGTTCTGTAGAAGCCTCAACGGACTGACATAGGGGCAGTCATTCGACTAATTCGTCATGACGGCAGCCCATTTGCTGTTGGTGAAAATACTTACACTGAAGGCCTTAAGTGCGTGTTTGTTGGTCTATACATTTTGTGCACTCTTTACTTTGTCAACACATACAGCCAAGGCCAAAGTAAAAAAAAAAAAAGACAGCCATGATGTCAAATTTCACGAGCAATGACGGCAAAAGGTTGCACGCACGTAATTTCTTGTTGCGTTTTGTTGCACCATTACTGAGTTATCGTACTGAAGAAGGTCTACGATCTTTATTTTATCTGAATTTTGGAGCGTAGACAGTACCGTACGCTCCGTTACATTGCTTTAAGCACAGCTTTGGTGTGTGCAAGTTTTTGAGCACCTGTATTATAGACGAGGCGCAATGTTACTTGTTTTGCCGGCAAAATGTATTTAATGATACCAGTAATAGAAGTATAGAGTATTTAATGGTAATTAAATAAGAACTGGCAATCCCCCTTTCGATGAAGAGTGCTATTAAGTTTTTTTTAATGAATGACTGGTTCCTTGCGTTGCTGTTGTGTCAAAAGTGTGTCCTAAAATACTCACCGTGCTTTTCTGTATATATGAATATGACGCAAAGTATGACGACAGGCAGATTATATGCGCTTGTTGGCGCTATAGCAATATGCTCCCTCATTCGGCATGTAGTTCAAATAATGATAGCAATTATAGGCTACTTCCTGTTCATGCAGAGGTATGCAGCCAGTTTATAATTCTGTCGGTCCTTACTTCTCCTACTGTCAATGAAGTACATGTATGGTACTCTACCTTCTTTCTGTATAAGCCACAAAATGTGTCGCCGTCATAACATAGTCAAATTCCGTGTGACCAGCCCGTGATTGTTATTTTTCGCATTGGTTTCGATCTTCTGGAATCAATGTTCGCTCATTGTGTACAAATTTCAGCTGTGAATGAAAATCACTTCTGCAGATTGACGCTCCTCACACTGCGTGGAGGTCAGTCTTTTTTCCAGTACGGAATGTGTGAATAAAACAAAAACGTTCAACTTTTACTTGTGTTGAGTTTTGGCTGACTGAGAAATCGGCCAGCTTTAGTTGATCCCCTTCACAACATGAGAACAAAATTAATGATTAGTGGTGCCATGAAGTTATTTAACAGCGAAGCTGTTTAAGCTTTAATTCCGCCGCGGAGCGTGCCAGAAAACTCAGCCCACCCGTGCGCCGCCTCGCGTCGCCTAGCAACCACCTGCGAAAGCACCGAGCCACGTAACCTCCTGGCGCCCCACCGGCCCCACGCGCGCAGGGCGGAGTCATGACGTCACACGCGAGTAAAAGCGCGGAACAGCCGGCGCGGCGAAACACCTCTCGCCTCCTCTACTCCGTGCGTACTAAAGGAACTTTAGTGCGTACGCGCTGCTGCCATGGGAAGGACCGAAGAAAGTCCGAAGAAGTGGCTTACCAGGAAGAGCACCGTACTGCCAAGCGAAAAGCGATGCTTCGCCGCCGAGCTGATCCGGAACACCGTGCCGAAGCTGCGGCTGAGAAAAGGGGACGCCGAGTAGAGGATTTCGAGTTTCAGTCCAGGGAACGCGAGAATCGACGCTTGAATGCTCGACGTCGCCAAGAAAGCGATCCCGGCCTGCGACTGCTCGAAAAATTTCAGCGTCAAGCCAGCCGAGACATCAACTTAGTAAAACCTCGCGTAACCTCGCAAAACCTAGAAACAACATAGCCAAGTCTACCATAACCTCGCAAAACCTAAAAATGACTTAGCCAAGCCTACCAACAGCTTAGCAAAACCTAGCATAACCTCGCGAAACCTACAAACAACTTAGGCAAACCACGTAAAAGCTAGGTGATCACAAGCTCCGCTGTTCACTCCAGCTTTGCACCACTAGTGCAAGCTGCGCACGTCTTTTTATACTACACCCCACTATATCTGTGGACTAGTTGAACTGTAACCCTAAACTTAACCACAAGTTAGGAATTCCAAAGCGACTACTTCCACGAAATGACTAAATGTAATATACTACCTGCGAATATTGGTAGTTAACGATGGTTTGCTATATAAATATTTTTCGCTATATTTGCTTGGCACTGGTGTGTATGAGCGCTGTCCCAGTACTTTAAAAATGAATAGAAACTCCCAAGGTAAATGCGGCAGAAAAAAGCGCTTCGTAAACGCGGCACACTTCAGCGGGTCCTGCTTCGCGATTTGGCCAATGTCGCCACTCGGCCAGCGGACCTGCACGAGAGCACGAACACAGCCCGCTTGCATACGAAGCGGGAAAGGAGGCTTTTCGGCAAGCCTCCCCCTTCCGGTTGCGCGCCCTTTCCCTCTACCTTCTGCCCTCACCAGTGATGTCAGGGAGGCATTTTTTTCTTTGAGAATTATTTCCCGTTTGATATCCGGCAACCGCCAGTGGTGAAAGCGGCGCTGCCCCTCGTATCGGCATGGAACCGAGCGCCCCAAGGGAGGTATAGGGAGCTTACGCACCCTGGTTTCGGTGCCAAATTCTAGAAATGGAAGATCAGCTTTAGTTTATCTTGTATCAATCAGCTTCTTACCACGAAATCAAGGGGAAAGCAGTTTTAAAATATTGCTTATCGCTCTGGACTAATTTAGCATTTGCCCCTTGCGTCGTTTTAAATAACTAAACGTAGAGATCGGACATATTCTATTTGTTTTGTAAAATCATTGCGGCTTTATTCTGACGTGTTAGACAATGTCCTCCCCAAATATTTCGTTCGATATAATGTTCACCGTGCGAGCGCCGTGAAATTTCCCAACGAATGGGAAATAATAGAGCATAAGAAAAAGAAGTGATGAATGTTCCTCAGAGCGTGACTCTATCCTATGCTTCTTTTTTAAAAAGACATTTCGAAGAACTCGCGTTTTGAGATTACGGTTCGACAACCAGAGCACCGTCCTTTATTTTTTATTCGTTGTTTGTAGGGGATGGAACGTATACCACGTAAGATAGACTTGAGATTATCTTGCGGCAACAGCTCCAAAGGATTACCCACGGTCACAGCTAATATTGACGATGGTTCAGTTGATCTGCGACCAGATCCTACACAAAACACCGGACTTGAATTAGGGCCATAGAGTCATGGGCGTCAAATCTTAGAGCCGCGCCTGAAACTTCGCACGGGAGTTTCACTACGCGCTCCCTGCGATACACAGGTGCCTCGCTTACTGCACGCTTTCCCTGTAGGCCGTGGTGCTTATGCACACGTGTTTTACTCAATCGCCTCCATTGCACGCACTTTGGCCTAAAATGGCGCTCTTCAAAATAAGAACAATTATAAATAAAAACATTTATCGCACGTTGTCCGAGCCTCGAGTTGAAGCTTGGAGCCGTCCTCACTATTACGATTCATGTTCAGAGGCAGACGGCACCTCCGCTACGTGGTGTGGCCTGCTGGCAGCTGTCGAAGGTGAGTCACCGTCTCCACGCTTCTGAAAAGAAAGCCCGTCTGCCCCACAACATCCGTGTCCGATAAGGTGTGATATGATCGCAACATTATATGGAATACTATTGCATAAGAGCAGCAGACGTCAGTGATTTCTTCGGTAATGAACTCATTTGCTGCGACGGCAGCTTTCTCCCTCACTGAAGACCACCATCTTGGTTTTGCTTGCCAGATTTTTTCCTCAAATAAACTGCGCTTAGCCACTACATGGGAATGGGCAATCAGCCAGCGGTTACAGGGTCGTGGTTACTTGAGATGGGGGACGGGTGCGGTTCTAGAATAATGTATTAATTTTAGCAAGAACGAAAAATAAACTATGTTGTAATTAATAATTATATTTTATAGTATATTTTTGTACTATACAAATTTATAGTAATCATAAAGTATTATTTAGTATAATATATAGAATTACAAAATCTCTGTTACTAGTTCCCCACATACGATCATATTGAATTATTGAACATGGATGTTATTGAGCATATACAGAGTTCTTTAATCGTACAGCGCTTTCATATCGTGATGAAGTTTTCAAGTGTTTCAGCCTGCATGGAAGACGCGCCTAGAAAGAATATGTTTGCGTGTCTATGTAGATTATGCTAAAATAGTCCCTTACGCTGATGGTGATATTCGTTGCACTACCATAGTAAATGAGCCGTGAGTGCTACTACCGCTGATAGTGTTGTTTGAAGTAACAGTAAAATTAGTGGTGAATAGTTTATGGGTAAGAAATGGTCAGGTGGCGTTCTGAACGCGGTGGCAACAGACCGCCGCGCCGTTTACTAACTTTAACCTAGCCGCCTGCTACGCTGTTCCCTGGCTTCACGAGAGATGCCGCCACCATGCTGGATGATGGTGGCAATCAAAGTGTCGCAAATTATCAGAAGTGAAACGACAAAAGTTTTCTAAGGAATGCAGAAACGTGGTTAGCGCTATCTTTCGCGCTGCAATCAGTGCTGTTTTCCTTCCAAAGTGTCATTTTACATATGTCTATGACACGCATGTCTATCAGCAGCCTTTTTTTTATTTTCAAAAACTTTTCATTTTTTTCGGCCGCCATTCATTTAGCGCTTTTCGAAAGATATTCAAGCTGCAGCCATTCATTCTTGAAAAAGTTGTTTACAACCAGGCTCTTCAGATGTTGAGAGGCTATTCGCGCAGTGTTGTAATGACAATTAGTGGTTTGTTTGAACTGATCCTTTGCACCTGATAGTTAGCTGTATTTTTCGAACTTGTCAGTGCAGGCGTGGTGCCTAATGATACCGAAATAAATAATCTCGCTGTAAATATGTGCGTGTGTGTTTAACTATCAGATATTCTATGCGAGATACTATTCATAACCGATTCGCATTCGAAAAAGTTTACGTTAGCCACATCTATATTATTAAGCCTCCGTAGCCTGTTGTTCGTATGTTTGCTTGTTTTGGCAGGACGGACTCCACGGAATCTTTATATCTTACTTTGAATTGGAAGAAGGAAGTATTCGATACTCGACAGCATATTCGGAGGCCGTTTTTTCCGAATTATTCGAACCGAATCTAAAATTTCGCTATTCGAACGCACCTAGTAAAAAGGTGTTACCAAGAACATCTACGTGACAAAATTTCTTGACGAAGCTGTCGCTGGCGGCGGAAAATTAATGAAAAATATATTGCAGCACAACACTCCTGAATAAGCTGGCTAAGCTTATTGGTGGAAGCGACAGTGGTAACTTTTCTTTTTAAGAGTACCCCAGTTTTTATATTCGTAAATGGATACAGTATACGTGGTACGTCATAGGGAGACCTCAAGATTTATTTCTATCACACACAGTTTGTTAAATTGCGCGGAAGCGTCGGCTGAGTGCCGGTTTTCCCAATTCGCATATTTGGAACCGCACTAAGTGGCACTAGGAAACGAAAGAGAGAGAGAGAGAGAGAGAAGAAAGGGGTAAAGCAGGGAGGTTAACCCGATGGGAAGATCCGATTTGCTACCCTATTGTGGGGAGAGAGGGGGGAGGTAAAGTGAAAACAAAGTAGAGATAAAGAAAGAAAGGCGCACAGACATGCAATCACAGTAAGTCACTGTCGCCGCATACTGCCACCGCACAGCACAGTAGCACTTGCAGCACTATGAACATCTGTTAATGCTACAGCCACTTGTCCAATTCTGTTGCCCTTAAAAACTGTAACAGTGCCCTCGACGCCCTCCGCTGCGATGGCTTGCCATGTCGGCATTCTAAAAAATAAAGAGTAAGTTCCTCTGTTAGAGGTCTTTGGTCAAAGCGCGCTATCGCGATTGCGAGCGATGGTCTCTGTAAATTGTAGCGAGGATATCCCCAGAGAAGAGCATATTCGCTACCACAGTCATCACACGAGGCGTCGTCGGCCCATCCGATTTGGAATGCAAAAGACTTAGTGAAGGCCACACCTAGCCATATTCGACAAAGCAGGGTAGCTTCCCGACGGCAGAGTCCAGCTGGAATGCAAAGGCGTAGAGAGGAGTCTAGGTTGTGCAGCCGGTTGTTTTGAAAGCTTCCTGCGTTCCACAAGGAGAACGTGATATCACGGGTGATCATTCGAAGTTTTCTAGCGGCATCTGTCCTTGATAACGGTATCGGTTCCCCTTCGTCGCCTTGAAGAGCCGACCGAGCAGCGTTATCAGCGTGTTCGTTCTCTATGACGCCGCAGTGACTTAGAAGCCACTGAAATGTCAGGTGGTGTCCTTTCTGAGCCAAGGTATGGATTAGTTCTCTAATCTAGAATGCCAGTTGTTCGTGTGGTCCACGCCCCAAGGCTGGTAGCAAAGACTGCAGTGCTGCCTTCGAGTCAATGAATATTCTCCATCTTCGAGGTTACTCTCGGCTCACGAGACGAAGTGCAGCCCGAAGAGCTGCAAGTTCCGCAGCCGTCGGTGTCGTTGGGTGACACGTCTGGAAACTGATGGTGGCACAGTGGCATGCACGGTGGCATGCGAGACCGAGCAGGACACCTTTGCTCTTGTTTGTATTACATTTTGATGGCGGTATCCGCTCCGCTTTTGCGGATCTTAGCTCTTTAGCTTAGATGTTTAGCTTTGATCTTGTCGCGATATTTACTGGAAGTCATGATTATAATTACGGAGTTTAGATTATTATTAGGAAACCTGATAATTATTTGAATATGACTTTAGTCCCACTTCACGGGGCCTCGAAACACTTTTTGATCATAGTAAGTAAATCATACTATAGACGCAAGGCAAGGCCACCATGAGCACCTGAGCCAAATATTTCTCACGTCCACGCAGCAGGTGCTGCGCACAATATCGCTGTACATATTAATCGTCCTTTTCTGTGATTTATTTAAATCCCGGCCATCTACAGTGCCCTTGACGACGCAGTGGCATTGGTTGTGAGAATGTCAGCGGATATAATTACTTTGTCGATGCAAGGAAAGGGTAAGTAATGCTGACTGTGTTAGTATTATTCCCCTCTTTAAAAAATCGTAAATCCATTCCTTCTAAAATATCGGCATACAAATGCAGTATTGCAATTCCGATATTTCGCTACGGTCACCTGGTCGAGTTATGCCGGATCGTTCACAGCACAAAATTGTGCCATCGCCAAAGTTTCACTAACTCGCCATCTCAGTGCGCGTTTGCGACGTGCCGTTGCGTTTAGAATTACCGCGCTTTCATGCTTGTCTGAACCGAACTGTCGTTATTCCGTCTTCTACAGGGTTGCAGTTGAATTTTATCAACACTATGTAATTTTACAACACATTCATACACGATGAGTGTGCAATCGGAGCAAAGTGAAAACTGTGAGGGGGACCTCCTACGAAACAGTGTAGACAGGGGACGACTATATTAGTCAGCAGACAACGGCGACGTGACGCGTGCGCATGTCTGAAACTGTGTGACGTGCCACACGCCAGATGTCTGAAATGATTAGCGCGCGTTGACTCGAGAGATGTGTGTATGTGCGAGTGAGGCATAATGTTCAAAGCATCGGGCTGCTCTACCGGGTGTTAGGGTTGGCGTCTGACACCACGTGGCGACAGGAATTTCACCCGACCTTCTACCGGGATTCGTCGAAAAGAGGCTTGAACTCTCCTGCGATGGTCAACGTCACGCACCTTGCGCACAAAGGGCCTTCTACCACCCGACCTTCTAACACCCGGCCTTCTATCACCCGGCCTTCTGTCACCCGGCCTTCTATCACCCGGCCTTCTACCACCCGGCCTTCTACCAGGCTTCGTCGAAATGAGGCGTGACTTTTCCTTTCCTTGCTCGGTAATGGCAGAGGAGAAGGGGCCCTCTCTCCGTGCCTGTCACGTGACATCGACGGAGGCAAGATCCCGCCCACACTTGTAGAGAGCCTATTTAAGGGGCTCCGAAATGTACTTTTAGATACTTAATGATTTTCTTATTTTCTTTCATCTACCTTTGAATAAACCGTGCAAGTTTCGCACTAGCAAATCGTCTCGCCCTTGCTTGGTCGCCATGGTCTACTGGATGCCTGCAGCCCGCAGACAACGCCACGCTACCCAATAAGTAATGTCGGTCGAGCTTTGATAGGCAGGCGCCGCTAATTCTCGGCAGCAGTACGGTACGCTACCCTGGAGTACGCAACAAACTGGCTGGCAGCGATTGGGATACGGAATCCTGGAGGCCCCAACTTGGACGACAACTACGAGATCGTAGCCTCTTCGACTTGGCGATAACGTTCGGAAGGAAGGTGTCTGGATCATGACTGCATATGGTGAGTGCACGGCTTTTCTTCACTGAGATATCACTTGGCTTTTACGTATTTTTTGGAAAGTACATAGCAGTGATTTTCTTTAAACCGTTGACGGAAGTTTGAGTACGTCAAGGTTGTATAGAGCGAAGGTTTAGCAGCACTAAGGGCAGACATGAACTTGAAGGCACTAAAGAAGCCGGAATTGTTGAGCTTGGCCAAAGAGTTGGGCCTCCAAATTGCCGAATCAAAGAGAAAGCCCGAGATCCTTGAGGCGATCGAAGCGACCGGGGCAGACGACGAGGAACTGACGGAATACCTAGAGAGCATTAAAGAGAAAGAGGAAGAACGTAAGCGCCTTGAGGAAAAAGAGGATCGCGAGCGGGCAGCACGTGAGGCCAAAGAAGAGCGCGACCTCGAATTGAAGGGCCTAGAGATTCAGCTTCTGAAAGCACAAAATAGCGAAAGACCTAGCACAGAGGCACGTGAAAGCGAGCGCAGAATGACAGACTTGATGTCACCCTACGCAGTAGGAGGGGACATAGGTCTTTTTCTGGTACAGTTTGAGCGCACGTGTGAGAAGGCAAAATTCGCCAGAAACACGTGGCCGCAACGCTTGCTTACGTTACTGCCACGTGAGGTAGCTGATATCATCACCCGCATGGGGAAGGAAGAAGCAGAGGACTTCGATGAAGTCAAAGCGACCCTGCTTAAAAAGTATAGAATATCAGCGGAAGCATTCAGGAGAAAATTCAGGGAAATCGAGAAAACCAAAAGCGAGTCATACTCAGATTTTGCATACACCTTAGAGGTAAACCTGAAGGAATGGCTCAGAGAAGAGGGTGCACTCGGCGACGCCGAAAAGACAATGCAGTGCGTTGCTTTAGAACAGTTCTACCGCCGGCTGCCAATAAACATCAAGTATTGGGTTCAGGATAGGCCAGGCGTAGACACTGTTACGAGAGCGGCCGATCTCGCTGAGGAGTACGTAACTCGCCGTGCGGACGAAGGCAGCGAAGCTCCTAAGGAGTAGATGAATAAATACATACCCGACAAGCCAAAGCGATGGTCAAAGTCGAGTCGGTATAAAACAATGGAAAGGTCAGATTCGGTGAAAACTAGTGACGAGGAAAGCGAAGGAAAGGAGGAGTCGCCCGAACGTAGGGCAGAAATGCAAGAAAAAAAATGCTTTCGATCGAGGCAAAGAAACCAGTAGTTTGCTACAACTGCCAGCAAACGGGGCATATATATCTCCGTGGGGTGCAGAAATCCCAAACTAGTGTTGATGTCACTAAGTAGTAACGCAGAAAATCTGAACTTGCTAGAACCATACATTCGAGATCTCGTGGTAAACGGCAAACCGGGTAGGGTGCTTCGCGATCGGCAGCCACAATGGACGTAGTGCATCCGTCGTACGTAAAAGAAGGCCAGTTCACGGGAGAATGTGCTTCGATAAGGCAAGCCGTAGAGGCCTCCAGTGTTTGTCTCCCGGGGGCCAAAATTCGAATTGAAGGCCCTTTCGGAGTACTGGACACTGAAGCCGCCGTCTCGGCACATCTTCCGCCGCAGTATCCGTATCTGTTTTCTAACAAATCAGAGGATTTGCTACGACGCAAGGGAATCGGGTTTAGTGAGGAAACAGTGCAAGCCCTAACTCGTTCCAAGGCAGTGTACGAATGTCCAGTGGTGGAGAAAACAGGTTTGACAGCTGATTCGTCAACCAGTACTGAACAGGACAGCCCTACAGGGGATGAGGCGGAAAGTACGCCAGCTAATGAAAAAACCAGGAAAGCAGCGCAGCCTGAAATGTCGCGAGAGGCAGAATGTAGGAGAAAGTTGTTAAACGTAAGCCCTGCCACAATGATTGTTGAGCAGGAAATGCGTAAAGCACAAAACAATGCTGAGTATTACTATGACAGGACGGCTCGCACGCGACGCTTTGAAGTTGGGGAAAAGCGAATGATCGTGAAACCCTCTTTGAATAACCAATCTGAGGAAATGCCTGTCGACTTTCCAGAGTTAACAGCAGTGACGGAGGCAAAAGACATTGACGAGACCATTGATAAGTTAGTAGAACAGGCGGAGTTGAATCCCAATCAAAGGGCCGAACTGAGGGAACTCGTGTTTGAATTTAAAGACGTATTTTCAGACACACCGGGCAGGACAACTGCGATCGTTCACGATATCGAGTTAACCTCGTCGGACCCTGTTCGTTCGAAAGCTTATCGCGTTTTGCCTCGTCAACGTGAAGTCATGACCGCTGAAATAAACAAGATGTTAGAGCTAGGTGTAATCGAGCCAGGAGAGAGTGATTATACCTCACCTCTTATCTTAGTTGAGGCCCCAGGAAAGGAGCCGCGCCCATGTATCGACTACCGCAGGCTCAATTTAATCACGAAGGACCAGACTTATCCAATACCGCATATCGAGGAAAGGCTTGAGAAAGTGAGCAGTGCTAATTTCATTTCTACGCTCGATTTAGTCAGTGGGTATTGGCAAGTTCCGTTGACCGAGAGGGCAAGCAGGTTTGCAGCGTTTATTTCCCCGATGGGAACCTTTCGTCCAATAGTCCTGAGTTTTGGATTGAAGAATGCGCCATATTGATTCTCTAGCGTTATGGACCAGGTGCTACGAGGAATGGAGGACTTTGCACTTCCCTATCTCGATGACATGGCTATCTTTTCTTCATCCTGGGCGGACCATATGCAACACCTGCGAACCGTGTTGTGTCGGCTACGAGAGGCCAACTTAACTGTTAAGGCTCCCAAATGCCAATTAGGGCGCGCGGAGGTAGCTTATCTAGGTCATGTAATAGGGCAAGGCCATCGTCGGCCTTCCGAGGTTAAACTGACCGCAATAGATAACTTCCCGCAACCACGCACCAAGCGGGACATCAGATCATTCCTTGGCTTGGCGGGTTATTACCAAAGATATATTCCGCGATATTCCGAGATTGCGAGTCCTTTAACGGATGCTCTCAGAAAAACAGAACCACAAACGGTAAAGTGGGATGACGCAAAAGAAAAGGTTTTTAGTATGCTGAAGAACGCACTAACGAGTCAGCCAGTGTTGAACGCGCCCGACTACTCTAAGCCATTCATTCTTCAGTGTGATGCCAGTGACAGGGGTATGGCGGTGGTGCCCTGTCAAAAGAGAGATGACGAGAACGAACACCCTGTACTGTACGCCAGTAGAAAGCTTTCAGTTCGTGAAGAAGCATACAGTGCATCAGAAAAGGAATGCGCCTGCGTAGTTTGGGCGGTACAAAAGCTAGCTTGCTATATCGCTGGCTCAAGATTCACCATAGAGACTGGTCACTGTCCCCTCACATGGCTGCAGTCCATGTCTACGAAAAACGGTCGTCTTTTGCGCTGGAGCTTGGCTCTTCAACAGTACACCTTCGATATTCGCTACAAGAAGGGCAAGCTTAACGGCAATGCCGACGGTTTAAGTGGTTGCCCCTAGAGTATCGAAAGCGTCATGCTCATCCGGGTTTCCGTGGCATTTTTTTCGTTCATTCATATGTTTTTCCGAAGTGAAGCCGATTGTTAGCTGATTTTAATAACCACGCCTTAACGCTTTCAAGAAATGGCTGTATTTAGTGTAGAGGGGGGGGGGGGGGAGGACGCGCGTAGAGAATGGGAAAGGTGTAGCGGGTTTTCTTTTTTTTTTTAAAAGCCGGGTGTGTCTCGGGGGAGGGTGGCCTTGTGCTCGCTACTTTGTGGTTGTGGGTCCGGCACTGTTCTGGGGTGATTGCTTGCCCACGCAGGAGACAAAGTTGCGAGACCTGCTTGCAAGACCAAGGGTTCGTGACCTCCACGGGGAATCCTGATACCGAAATGCCGATCCCTCGTACAGCGGCTGCTGGCCCCAACACGTCGGGATCTTCCTCCCCCGCCGGAGATGCTGTTAGGGTTGGCGTCTGATACCACGTGGCGACAGGAATTCCATCCGACCTTCTACCAGGATTCGTCGAAAAGAGGCTTGACTTCTCCTGCGATGGTTAACGTCACGCACCTTGCGCACAAAGGGCCTTCTACCACCCGACCTTCTAACACCCGGCCTTCTATCACCCGGCCTTCTATCACCCGGCCTTCTATCACCCGGCCTTCTACCACCCGGCCTTCTACCACCCGGCCTTCTACCACCCGGCCTTCTACCAGGCTTCGTCGAAATGAGGCGTGACTTTTCCTTTCCTTGCTCGGTAATGCCAGAGGAGGAGGGGCCCTCTCTCCGTGCCTGTCACGTGACATCGACGGAAGCAAGATCCCGCCCACACTTGTAGAGAGCCTATTCAAGGGGCTCCGAAATGTACTTTTAGATACTTAATGATTTTCTTATTTTCTTTCATCTACCTTTGAATAAACCGTGCAAGTTTCGCACTAGCAAATCGTCTCGCCCTTGCTTGGTCGCCATGGTCTACCGGATGCCTGCAGCCCGCCGACAACGCCACGCTACCCAATAAGTAATGTCGGTCGAGCTTCGACAGGCAGGCGCCGCTACTTCTCGGCAGCAGTACGGTACGCTACCCTGGAGTACGCAACATGGGGCACCACGGCTCGATCCCACCATCGCACTGTTGAAGTCCCTTTATTGATGCGAAAGCAAATTACATGGCCCATGAGGCAGAAAAGCCGGCATTGCCTGCAAGGAGTGGTAACAAATGTCATCATCATCATCAGCGTCTCGTATGACGTCAGTAGTAATACAGAATTGAAGTTGGAGTAAGGTGACTTAATACTGAAGTACTAAAGCGCCAAACAGACGACACAAGAAGAGACACGGACGAGCGCTCGTCCGTGTCTCTTCTTTTGTCGTCTGCTTGGCGCTTTAGTCCTTAAGTAACATGCACCAACTAGCACAACAAAAAGTTCTGCTGGAAGGTGACTTAAGGTGGAGTAAAGTGAAATAAGGAGAAGTGAATAAAGGTGGATTAAGGTTGGTACAAGTTAGAGCAAGGTGGATTAAAGTGGTTTCTGGTTGGTACAAATTAGAGCAAGGTGAATTGAGGGAGAGCTGTGAAGGGCACGGGTAATACATGACGTCACGTATCATGGAGGTAACCAATTAATTAGAGAAGTCATCCTTTCGCATTCAAATCACATAAGTTTACTTAAGTGGCTATTGCTGCTGTCCTGACGTACATGCTTGCATCAACACACGTAATTACTTGACGTACACAAAAATGTTGGTCCATCTGCGAACGCTTCACAGAACCCAAATAATGTAGGAAAGATAGCTACCTCCAAACTGCTTCGCTATTATAACATTCATTCCTGCATTTCATGGGATCAGCATAAATTTTTAACACCGATTGAGAGACGGGAACGGCCTTCCCGCGAACGTCCTTGCACCATTACAGCCTGTCTCACTTCAAGACAGTAATCGAATACCTACATCATATATAAATATAGCAACTTATCCTTCACAATACCCCGTTGTACGGGTATTTGAGACAACTAACTAACTAACTAACTAACTAACTAGCTAACTAACTAACTAACTAACTAACTAACTAACTAACTAACTAACTAACTAACTAACTAACTAACTAACTCTTACGGTACAAACTAAACTCCTGTCTTTAAAGGCGAATTTTTAAGCAACTCACTGAAGCAACGGCACCTCGTAATCCGCCGCAGTCGAAGCGTAAGCCATTCGAGCAATACAGCGAAAGAAAAAAAATGTTTGAACTGAGAGGTAACTGGGTGAAATAAAGGTTCCAGGAGAATTATGAAGCGAGGAAGAAGGTAATCTTCGCACATGAGATGTCAGAGAAACCTGATTAGGCCTACTAAGCACAAGGCGTTAAATGCGCACTCGAGTTACGCATGACGGAAGATAGGAAGGAAGGGAGGGAGGTTTCTGTGTTGCTGTCACCTCCCTTCAGAAGAGTAGGCAGGCGTTGTGCCCCTTCCGGTGGCAGTTGCCAGCCTGCTCCTCGCTTTCCCTTTCCTGTTAACTGTATATATATGTATATGTGTTCAAAAGAAATAATAAATAATAATTACGCATGACGGCGAAAAATGCCAACTAAAACCCAGTGTCTCAGATTTTTGGGTTATACTGCTTGCCTTATGCCAGTTGACGGTATTGTCTGCTTGTATTTTTGTTTTCTCCACTAACCACGTTCACGAACTAACAATGTGCTAGATTCGCACATGCTAAGCCATTATGTTAGGAACTTAATCCTATAGACTCAACAGTAGCCGGCAAACTCTTTGGGGAGTATTCTACCAGAGATAGACAGATAAGGAGAGAGAGAATAATGTGTAGGAAAGCAGGGAACGTTAATCAGTGGAAGTTCTGCGTGGTTAACCTGCACGTTGGGGATAGGGGGTACTGGGATGAAAACAGAAAGAATGCGTAAGGGGAGTGAAAGATAAAGACGAACGGCCAAATAAAGTAAACCATGTATGCTATACAGCGGTTGCAGGCATCGTTTATGAAGGCCTGTGTAGAGCTCGAGAACTTGGGGGGTGCAAAAACAGCCTCTCCTGGGGGGAGTTCCTTCGGTAGCGCTGGCCCAGAACTTTTTCGTCTGATAATGGACGCTTGTCCAGTCTATCCAGCACTGTGTACATCAGTTGCCTGTCGTCTCTACAGCGCAAGCAGACACAAATCAGCTGAGTGCCTCGTCACAGGTTGATGTGTCGTGCGTGTTCTATCAGGAGGTGGTATTTGATGCCGTTGTAAGTAAATGTTTAACTGCTCTGCAGACTTGTGAAACTAATACGCACTTTATAATTTCCGGCACTCATTTCGGTCAGGCAGTGTAAGGATAATTCAAGCTAACGAATTGCACAGGCAAGCAAAGATCAATTTAGCTGGTTTACGCTCTACAGATATGCAAGAACCACTAAAGCACATCCACGAATAACGATTATTATAATTTGAACCCCCTTTACAGTTCTTAAACCAAACTATAAGAACGAAATTTCGTAAATTTCCATTACCTCGTCATTCATAACACCGACCTAAATTTATAATAGTCAGAACTGCGCACCCAGGAAAGCAGTGTTGTTTGATCTTAGAGAAGCGAGCTCAGGTCTAAGCATGTTTTTCTTTTGTCGCTACGCGGCTGTTCGCTGCAGGCTGAAGGCCGTTCGTGACGCAGATGTCCACGGTGGCCATGATCGAGCGTTAAGCTTTATCCGTGAATGGCGCAATGGCGTCGAGAAGTAAAAAAAAAATCAATAGAGCCACTGGTCATGCTCCAGTTCCTGCTGATATTCACACGCAATGCTTTTCACCGCTTAGCTGCGTTCACTTGGCGTCGCTTCCGGTTGCGCAAAAGCACGAACTCAAACGCTGACTCATCAGCGCACACGCGGGACGTTTGGCCGCCCACACCTTTCTGCGCTTGCTGTTTGTGGTGCTCTTCAACAGAGTGCACACACTAGAAAACGAAAACTGTACTTTTCGTGAACGAGTATTAATATTTTTGTGCCACCGCTATGCTTTACGCCCTTTTCGTTGGCTGAGCAAATTTAGGCTGACAAATAGATACTTTCGTTTGCGAAGCGACGCGCTTGATCCTATTGTACATGTATATTATACTGTCACGTACACAAATAATTAACCCCTGCCAGCATTTTTCGAACCCCACTAGGGCATTACTTGATGACAGAACAGTAGCCATTATTAATTTTTTAAAGCACAGTCATACGTCTGAAGTTCATCATCAAGTGCAAACGATGATGCTTGATTTGCTAATATTTGCTAACTGATGCAAAATGGCCATTGTGGCCGGAGAGGGGGTCCGTTATTTTGGCTCACGAGGCGATTTGTAGGCTGTTTGATTCAGGAAAGAAATGCATTCTTCTTGTTCATACTTTGGTGGCGAAAAAGCTTCGTGCAATATAGTAGTATATAGTCATTCTAGCGAAGGGAGAAAAAGTGTCTTGTATAAACGGCTTCTCTCTAGCCGCTTTTAAAACGCCGATAGCTGCCAAGAAATTTCAACATGACACAAGCGCTGAAATAATCAAAGCACGGCATGCAGGTCCCATTAGCATCATTTTGTAGCATCGCCTGCTTCCATAGCGTAGGAATCTCTGTAGACATGCTGGTCATGATACAGGCTCGGAGTGACAGGAAATAAATAAAACACCGTGATCCCTGCTTTTTATGGCTTAGGACAGACAAGCGAGGCTAGGTACTTGACAAAAGAAAGAAAGAAAAAGTGAGCGGGCCATTGAGCACAGGCTTGAGCGGTGAGAACTAAGCCATGTGACTACATGGGGATAAGAAAATTGTAGCGGGCGAAGATGGATTGCATAAAAAATATTAAGTTTTATGCACTGCCTGCATGATCCGCCAAATCTAGGCTGTTGCATCGGGACAGAGAACAATACAATTCCAAATTTTATTGTTGTTTTTTCTTCAGGTCTAACCGGATTTTGAACAAAATGGGTTGCTCTCATGCAGCCGCCGACTGAGTGATGAGTTTGGAGGAAGCACGAACATGATAAGACGACGAGAAGGCTGTGTCCCTGCGTTGTCTATGTGAACTTTCTTTCCGTACCATTGTTTCTCTCATTATGAAAAGAAGTCACTAACCACCCTGATTAAGGGCATGCTGTTGCGTTTTCATTACAGTTTAATCTTTGTGCATTAATTACAATACTGTTCCTTGGCGGAAATTTTTAACGCGCAAAATATGGGATATATATCAACTGTACGAAGTAGCGTGTGGGAATCGATGTCAATCAATCAATCAATGAATCAATGAGAGATCGGTTGCGGCGCTTACCCATGTTCATTTTGCTGGCTAGATTATGTCTGCAGCCCGTAATCCCCCAGGAGGTGTTGTTGTACCGTTTCGTTTTCGAAAAAAAGCTAGAGAGGCTCTTTAATGAAAACTAGAGAGGTTTACTTGGTGGCATCCTAGCATGCTCCTCCAGTTGAGTGCGATGATAAATGAAATGATGTGCAGAAGACATAACACAGACACACAAAACACAAAAAGCACGTAACATACATAAATATCTAGTTGAGACCGGTGTCTCATCGAAAAGTTAAAAACGCCTTAGTAGGGGAGGATGCATAGGTGGCGCTAGTTCATGGTCTAAGTACCGGTCGCTGCTCAAGGTGTGAACCCGGAGGTACATTTAGTGCAGTCATTAGGATGGTCCTTTGAAGTGAAAAGAGGTTGCAATCGCAGGTTAGGTATGTTATGACCTGTCAAATAGTGTAGAGACCATTAACTCATCGGTGAAGCATCGGTGAAGTTCTCGGAACACAACCACTCGCCGTCGCGTTCCCAATATGGTGTGCAGGTGCGTGTCGACCACGTCACCGTACCCGTCAAACAGGTTGGTAATCGCACCCTCGTGTGCCACCCATGAAGCTTTTCTCTCCCCCCCCCCCTGTGTGATGCTTCCCAAAAGTGCAACTGGAAGCCGGCATGGTTTGAGATCATTGATACTCGTCACGGGAGAGACTGCCTGCAGCAATGGAATGTCGTTCAAGACGACCCGTCCCCTCCAGTTGAGCGCCTACCAGGCGAGGATGCCATGCCAGATGGAGGCAGCCATCGGAGAATGGAGCACAGGGAGTGTCCCCATTGGCCGCACGTGACACCACTTGCACGGATCCGACGATTGGATGAACATGACTACACCTGCACTGGCTCGACGATTGGCTAACTATGACGTGATCCGACGGACTGAAAGGGTTATATGCCGAGAAACATGGGAAAAAAGAGACGTTCTCCTTGCCACGGGCCGCAGCGTCCGATTTGCTGCCGACCGTCGATGACTTTTTACTGTTATTTTACTTTGTTCTATTCCTGTACATAATGTAAATAAACCTTAATTTTTCTAAGTCTTCCTCAACTTCGGCGAATTCCCGCACATCACGGCAAGATAAAATAATACGTAGCACGCAGGGCACAGAGGCTATCCTGCCCACCTAATTTTACGCAAAAAGTATTTTGTATAGGAAATGTTATGACGAATAGGGTTCAGGCATGCGGGATCGCGACTGTCAAGTCTACACGGCATGCGAAAATCGCGCATAGGGTTTTAGGAGCGAATAGGTGTACACTACTCGGGGTCGGTCCAGTTTGCACACCGTGACCTTCACGCAAAAAAATTACAGTGCAGCGGAATCGTTACTCCTATATATAGAATAAACTATCGGGATTTGCTCGGAGAAATCGCTGTGTGCTGAACAAAAAGAGCAGTCAGCGTGTGTATATGGTCTTCTATGCCGCAGTGAGAGGGGGGCTGCTGCATTGGAACACTGTGCAGTAACATGTCTCGTTGACGAGATGGACATTAGCGCGTGACGACTAAACGGAAAATTGATCTACAAGTGAGTCAATGAAGGTGACCCAGATGCCAGCTGATTCATTTAAGATGTAGTTGTGTCGCACAGTAGCGCCAGCTCTGTTGTCTTGTTAGCATTGAGTGGGCAGAACAGCAGCGACGCTGGAATGTTGCTAAATCGCTGGCTGTTTTTCACGAAGCTTTTTTGATGCTTCCATGGATTTTTCTATGGCGACGCGGCCTTATCATTTGTGCTGCCTTTTTGACGACATGTGGATGATGCCGATGGTGTGCCTATGGACTGCCCTGTCACTCCTGTTGGTCATAGCCCAGGCGTGCCCCGTGACTTCCCTGACGGCCTCCTGCGTGCTCTGCTTCTGATTGATGTCATCGTAGTTCAGCCAATCACTGATAACCTGCGGTCAGCGACGTCTACACAGGATGCTATAAAGGTCTTCGCAACGGCACCTTCCTTCGGTGGGCAGAACAGCAGTGACGCCGGAATGTTACTAAATCTCTGCCTGTTTTTCACGCAGGCCTGTCATATTTAGTATGCCTATAGCTATCGTTCTGATGACCGCTTTTTGTTGCCGCTGTGCTGCCCGAACAGTTTTGTTGCCTGCTGCTTTCATATTTTGCACTTTACGATAGCCTTCTCTTGAGTGGGGACATTGAACTTAACCTTGGATCTAGGAGGGTGCCTTCTGCAATTACATCAAAGACAAGCGAGGCTAATACCACCGCTACAAGTAGCAGTCCCCTCCCTAAATTCCAGAAGAGGCGTTGCTTTCTCGTCTGGAAGGCGCTCAGCTGGAGGGGACGGGTCGTCTTGAACGATAACAAAGAATCTTATCATTCGCGCTTTGACGCTCTTGAAACACGCGTGTCTCCGTCGAATCTTCTACAGCTGCTGTTGATTGTGTGCAATGTATGACAAGCTCAACTCCGAAATTGTCTAACTTAGGGAATCGATCACTAAATTTACTTCAAAATCCTATGATTTAAAAAATTCGCCAGAGGCACTTAAGACTGCTTACGTGTGGGAATGCGACAACATTATAGTACCCTTGGTGAAATTTCCTTTTCTGGGCCTTCTTTGTCCGCGCATGCTCTTGTCTGCGTTTTAGCTGCGCCTCGGTAATGCCAAATGAGAACGCGTCAAGCGTCTCAACGCGCTCGCTTGCCCTCGAGGAGTTCATAACTAGAAGGACCGCTCAGCGACGTTCCATTAGACATTAGTGCTTTTTTTATTGCGATAGCAAATGTATGGACACTCCAGGTGCATTTGGGCTGTCGGCGTCGCGGTGAGGTTCCGTATAAAGTCCACGGGCGATAAAACCGTCGCCGCGCACCGTATGCTGTGTGCGAGTGAGGGCTAGATGGTGATCGCGGCTCAATCTCGCGCACGCAACGGCGGAAAGCGGGGAGGAAGAAGCCTTCCGTCGCGCGCAAGGCTTCGGGGGGGAGGAGGGAAGAGGGGGGGGGGGTTCTATTTCTGGCGGTCCAGGCGGCGGCGCGCGCCCGGCCAGGCCGTTACATCTTGAAACTCATCTCCGACGGGTATAGAGTACGCACATGCGCTGTGTTTTCAAGGCATAGTTCGCGTTCATGCGAGCGGCTGCACGGAGGTCAATTCGCTCACTGCTGCTACCGCGTTTCCTCACTGCATCGTTTTGACAGCGAGTTTCCGCGGTCATCCAATGAGATGTGTTCATGTTGGCTTCTACGCCCGTGACACCATGCTTGTTCATAGTTAAACTCGCGGACAACTTTCTGCGGCTGTGGAGGGAAAGCTACGGAGGTAAACTGCGCACCCGTGAGAGCGCTTATGAAAAGAGTCCCGCGTTTGAATCCACGTTTGTTCAGGCTAAGAAAGACAAAGCATAAACACCTTATTAGCAACATTTAAGTAAGACAGAACACACCACTGTGTGTAAATGTTTACTAATTTTGCGGCTTTTCCCTTCCATGTCAGCGGGTACCGTCGCAAGTGGAAGCTGCGTCGATTCAGCGTCTGTTCCGAGCAACCGAAAGAACTGTCAAACGCTGCCCGACTACTTGGGGCGGTAACACGTGTGCAGCAGCCACGCGCCCGTAGCTTTCACTTCATAGCCACAGAAAGTTGTCCGCGAGTATAGTATGCCTAGGGGCAGCAAGTTTATACGGTCGATAAAATACCCTTATTTCGTATATGGTATGGTATGAAAAACTTTATTCAGGTACTTCAGGTCGCGCTAGATTCCTAGCCCGAAGCGGGCGTTAATTTGCTGTCGCAGTCTCTGCTTCGCCTGTAGGGCGAAACGACTTTTTTTTATAGGCTCATATTATACACTCATTTTATACACCCATGACGTGGCGCCACCTCCTAACCATTGGCTGCGCCGTCACGTGCCCATCGACGCGCGCACTAGGATACACGTTTAGTGAGCCAGATGATGGCGACGTGACGTGCGCGTTGGCGCACGCACTAGGCACATAATTAGAATCCCACCCGACTGACACCCGGGCTCGATTCCCATCCAGGCCGAAATTGACGTAATATTCATTTTAAGCGCATTAGTTTGCTTTGGTTACAGGAACTTCCCTGCGAAACTAGACGTCAATCTGAGTATTTTTTGGCGTGTTTTTACTTTTTGCCGTCAGCCATTTTTGCTACCATCATTCGGTCACGCCGCCGACCACAACACCGGATTTTCGCGTAATGGGGCATATGCAATGCTTTCGCGTTAAAACCATTCACGTTGGAACAATATTCTTTTGCGTGGTTTACCTGAAACACGTGATGAAGATACCGACTCTTAACTGTAACACAGGTACTAACAGAGCATCTTCAGATAAAGTGGCCAGATATTGAGCGCTTTCATCATGTGGGCAGATCGCGAGACGGGCGACCACGTCCTGCCATAATGAAAATTTTTGACTTTAGGGAAAGAAATGCAGTTTATGAAAAATGTTACGAAACTGAAAGGGTCTGGTTTCTACATAACTGAAGATTTATCCCCGAATATGCGCGCTTTACTAAAGAAACTGCGGGGCGCCACTGCAAGTTTTCATGATATTGGATTCAGAGTAAAACTACGCTAAGATGACGCCTATACTGATGGCGTGCGCTACACTAGTACGGACTGCCTAAAACGCCATTCTGGTCATGCTCCTAAAACAACTTTTGTTCCTAAATGTGGAGCAACTTCTCTTTGACTATCGACAAGTACTAGCAATCTAAGTATTTCGTATTTAAATGTAAGTATTGTTAGCAAGTTCGTCCCTTTATTTGCTCTTATTACGTCATACTCTCCCCATGTAGAGGCCATAGCCTAGACCTGACTGCTTAATGGCGCGTTTGACTCAGAATTTACCCCAACCGGCTATGTAGGAACACGGAATGACCATTCAATTGGCAAAGGTGGTGGTGTTCCGCCTCTTATTTGCTCAGTCCTAAAATTTCCTGTGCTCCCTGACACACCTAACGTTCAAGCTTCTTGGTGTAAGCTCTATTTAAACAAACTCTCTATAGACTCTGTCACTGTTCACAAACATCGGTCCTGGACGACTTCCGGTTTTGCCCACCGACGTAGCCCGCTAAACCAAGCGGGCAAGAAAAGCATTGGCCGCTATATCGAGTAGGAGCGGTGCGTGAAAATCTAAGCCCGCAGATTTTTAACACTTTTCCTCTGTACATAACGACAATTTTACAAGTCAACATTACCGCAAGTTATACGAGAAACCTTATGCATTAATATTAAGGTGCAGTGCGCATGTATTTTATCTCAAAACTTAAAAATAGACTTTCCGCACAGTGCCAGAACTTAAAAGCACGCTTTGCGTTCCGGCGCAGCAGACTGATGAGGCCAGTGACCGGAAGTTCCTTGGGGCCGATCTCTCGCTGCTGTTATCGCGCGAGTGAAACCGTTTATAATTGTTCGTGTATGCCATCGCCCGCCAGGTTGCTCATTAGAAGTTTTACAGAATCTTAGCGTATTCATGCTAATACGACTTCGGCACGTCGGACTTTGTGTGCATGGGGGATTTTAATGCAGCGGGTATTCGCTGACGAACCCTGAGTTGCACTGGTGATAACCCTTCTATTCGTAGAGAACTTCTTTCTCTTTCGTTATCTCATGATCTTACTCTAATCGCACAAGCTGCAACCCGCCATAACTCTCTCCTAGACCTGGCTTTTCTTAGTTCTCAGCTCGTCCAAGCTGGTTTTAAGTGCCATATAATCAATGACATTTCTGACCATAAAGCTGTGCACATTTTGCTTCCGTCTTCCTTGATTAAACTGCAACCTAATATTGCACAGTTTTCCGACTTCATTCATGCTGATGACATATCTATAACAGACACTTTAGCTTCTCATTTTCATTCCTTTCAAGTCCCTGATCTACATGATAGCGTTGACACATTCGTTGATGCATTTGAACGCATCGTCAAAATATGCATTGATAATTTTGTTCGCCTCAAAACCAAGAAGAGAAAAACTAAGATACCATGGAGGAATTGTAGCATACTGCAAACATAACATCCTGTTCATCGTTTGCGGCGACTGAAAAAGGCATGCAATCCTGACAGTATCGTTTGCTTTAACACCGCTAAGAGAGATCTGCGTATTAAAAAAATGCAAACACCTAAAAACATTTATTTTTCTGTTGAACTACCAGGATTATTACAATCGAACCCGCGCATGTTCTGGACTTTTATTACACCAACCAAAAACTGCTGCAGTTTCCTTTATGTTAGGTGGCACAGGCATTTCAGACCCCACTGAAATAGCTAACTCATGTAATGTCTACTTTCAATCAGTGTTCACGCATGAGAACAACTCTCTCCCACTGTTCACAAGTAATAATCCTGAGCACTCTATCAGCGATGTGATAATCAGTGAAAACGGCATTCTAAACTTGGTTCTGAATTTAGACACAAACAAGTGCACTGGCCCTGTCAATATTCCGAACAGCTTTCTGGCCCGATACTCTCTGGTGTTCGCGTTATTTGGCGGTCATTTGTCACAAATCCTTGACTTCAGGCATCGTCCCCCAGTCCTGGAAGCTAGCTAATGTCCTGCCTCTCCATAAATCTGGTGAAAAGCAGATTTTTCTAACTATAGGCATATATCGCTTATCTGCAGTCCCGGTAAGCTACTGGAGCATATAATATACAAGCATGTAACAGAGTATCTTGAATCGAGCAACCTTCTCTCTTATATACAACATGAATTTCGTCGTGCTTTTAGCACAACAACACAACTGGTGGAATTTTTCCATGTCATTACTAGCAATCTTGATGTTGGCAAATATATTGATGCGTTGTTTGTGGACTTTTCTAAAGCCTGCGAAACCGTTATACACAACAAGATATTAAGTAAACTAAACGCAACTTTAAATAATACTCGACTGATCGACTCGATAGCTAGGGTTGTTAACTCTCGCTCTCAATTCGCTTCATTTAATACCACTTCGCCCTCGACTGCAAATGTACCATCAGCTGTTGCGCAGGGCTTTGTTCCGAGACCCTTGTCATATTTAATATTCATAAGTTATCTTCCCAGTAATATTAGGTGAAACGTCCGTCTTTATGCGGACGACTGGCTGCGTCCTACCCAGCTAATTTGTTCTAGTGATCACACTTACATCAGGATTCCTTCACCCGATTTTGCACCTGGTGTCATCATCATCATCATCGTCAGTCTGTTTTATGTCCACTGCAGGACGAAGGCCTCTTCCTGCGATCTCCAATCACCCCTGTCCTGCACCAACCGATTCCGACTAGCGCCCGCGAAATTCTTAATTTCATCGCTCCACCTAGCCTTCTGCCGCCCTCTACTGCGTTTCCCTTCTCCTTGTAATTATTCTGTAACCCTAATGGCCCAACGGTTATCTAACCGGCGCATTACATGATCTGACCAGCTCCATTTTTTTCTCTTGATGTCAATTAGAATATCGTCTAAACCCGTTTGCTCTCAGATCCAAACTGCTCTCTTTCTGTCTCTTAATGTTATGCCTAGCAATCTTCGTTCCATCGCTATTTGCGCTGTATTTAACTTGTTCTCAAGCTTCTTTGTCAGTCTCCAAGTCTCTGCCCCATACGCCAGCACTGGTATATGCACTGAATGTACACGTTCCTTTTCAATGCTAATGGTAAGCATCCAGTCAGGAGCTGACAATGGCTTCCGTATGTGATCCAACCCATTTTTATTCTTCTATAAATTTCCTTCTCATGATCAGTGTTCCCTGTGATTAATTGACCTAGGTAAACGTACTCCTTCACAAACTGTAGAGGCTGACTGGCGATCTTGAACTCTTGTTCCCTTGCCCGGCTATTCATCATTATCTTTGTCTTCTGCATATTAACCTTCAACCCTGGTGCACCTGGTGCGCCTGGTATACGGATTGGCAGATGCTTATTTACTTACAAAAATAAGCCGTAACAGTGTCATTTACGAACATTTTACTTCATAGCACGTGCACGCTCTCAACAACACAATAGTTCCCCATGCACAGGCGATTTCAAGGTACAAATACCTTGAAATTATCCTCACATATAATATGCAGCGGTCACAGCATATTGATCACTTACATCTAAAACACCAGAAGAATTAGGTTAGTTAAGACGAACTTAATCTAAATTGCCAAAGTACACTGAATCGCTAATGAATAAGACACCTACTCGCCCGGTATTACAGTACGCTTCATGCATCTGGAACCCATATAAAGTGTGGGAGATTGACAAAACAATCTGTACTAAGGAAAGCAGTTCGTTTCATTTGTCATCGCTAGGATCGGGATTTTTCGCCCTCGTCAGCAATGAATTCGTTGACATTATCTCTTGTAGCATCAGGCGGCATACCGATTTTCACTAGTCTTGTCGACTATCCACTGATCATTACACCGCGTATGCCAGTGCTTTTCCAACTAGTCGTTGCCACAGCCTCAACATGAAGCCTTTCTTTGCGCACACTAACATTTTCAAACAGAGTTATTTCCTGAGAGTTGTCGAATGCTGCAACGATTTACCCGGTTCTGTTCGTGAATTGGTACTGTCGTCTCTTGTAGATGCACCTGTGTGATAAGCTTAATTACTGTCCTTTTTCAAGAAAAAATCTGTTCTACTGCCATATTTGTCTGTTTCTTGTATTTGTTGTACTCCACTCCTATGCAATAGCCCCGAGTAGGGCTGCATTATTCGAAAAAAAAAATCCTTGAGGTCCTATGACTCAGCACAGCGTTGATAGTGGTATACTTGCTTATGGAACCGACACAGTTATAGCAGATGAATCTGGTGTTACAGAGCCGTCGGTGTAAATATGACGTCGTTGTTTTTAGAAACACAAGATGTGTCGAAGCCTAAAATACTTGAATGCTGATCCGAGGGTTCCTGATTTTCTATTTATCCCTGGAATGGTCGCTGCGACAGTCCACGCAGTCTGCTGGTTACCAAAGCCTTTACTTCCCCTTGAAAGTTCAAAGAGAGTGGTGCAACTCTAAGAGGTTTATAGCGCTTTGTGGTCCATCAAAGCTTTAAGGGATCTCGGGGACAGCGCTGCTTCTCGCGCATATGTTGTCCATTATTCCGGTGTACGTACTTTCTTTTATGACAAATTCGATGATTGTCACTATGCTTGAGAGTGGACTGCGGCAGACACGTACTGGATGTACTTGAAGAAGCTGCATGGAACAGGTATACACGAGGCTATGTCCAGAAAACAAATGTCCCGGACGCCGTGAACAGGTCTAGGCCAATACACCGCGGTTATGAAAGTACTCTTAGTGGGGCTATAGTTACAGTCCCTGTGGCTGTCTTCATAGCTTAACCAGCTGTTTGCTTCCTTGGCGTCGTTGGGGGTAGTCTTCTTTTGTGATTGTTAGCAGCGCCCGTGTTTATCAGTGAGCGATATAGTGCTCCCTCATTCTCCGACATGCGCCGCATGCTTTTCGCGAACTGATAACTTCGCCGAGCTTATGCATGCCTGGCTGTGTCAAGTTCGCTTCTTCCGCAAGTCCCAGGATTTAGTGTTAAGATTACCGACTCTATTAGTGGTACTCTCAAACATTTGTTTGGTTAATCTTTGTTAACTGACTATCAGCGACAAGCGATGTTTACTGAATTCTTTACGCGATCACCTAGACAGTTCGAGATCCTCCATAATCTGCAAAAATATTGACTGGAACCTGCTTGACGCCGCCTGTAAAAATGTTTCCGCTTAGAAAATAAAATATGAAAGTTCGCGGTAAACTTGATCGAACGAGTAAATCGTATTATTTTGGTGTGAAACTTTGTTAGATACGGTCAAACTGAATGTATGTATTGAATAGTTAAATATGAGAAGAAAGAACAAACTATGTAAAAGGTTCTGCAGATAATTAGAGCACGTGGAACATGTTTAAAAAGGTGAACCCTCCTTGGCGTTTCTTCTTTCCTGTGATTATTTTGTTACTACTAACCACCCAGGTGTCAGTACATAAACTTAGTTACCGCGCTCGTGCACTGTTTGTAATAGCTAAAACAATATACACGATGGGTAACTTACCCAAGCAACTAACGCGCTATAAGAGACACCGTATAGTGGGGTGCTCCGGAATAAAATGACCGTGCAGTAGCGAAGACAAAAAAGAATGATCCTTCTTGTTCGTGTGAATCCTTTAAAGCTTCAGGATGCAAATTTCACAGAGTACTTCGTACGCTAAAACTTTTTGTAAGAGCAGGCGATTTCCAATAACGATGGCGAACATGCTCGTTCAAGTCTGCAATCAAGTCTTCAGTATATGTACTGCAACCTTGTCGACCCTTGCAGGAAGGGCATAAGTTCAAACATACATATTGTCGAAGGCAACTGTCCAACGACAAACAGCTCTTGTGAACAAAAAGCTTCGTGACTTCTACCCTTAAGGATCCGCGGATCTCATCTATTCCGTCGAAGGGGCACACACATGTGGTCTAACTTGATCCACACGCGGAAGGAAAAGGGCAGCCGGCGGGGATGCAGCCGCGGAAGCTTCCTTTCGGCTTTCCCCCGCTAAATGGAGAACTCTGCGCAGAGAATGTAACTCCGTAGACAATGACGGCTCCACTTACACGGAGGCCATGGGAAATGAAATAGAAGTTTTTCAAGCACGCTTGCTTTGTACACCGCGTTGGTCGAGAACCTTTTCTTCCCATTCTCTCCGTTAAATGGAACTCCTCGCGGCGCACACAACATCTCTGCAGGGACGGCAAGAGCTCGTCTCTTGTCTACATTTTGCGCTGTTACTAGCAGGATGGAAAACCAAGAAGCACAAGCTGCTATTCTAGCGAAAAGAGCTCCTGTTTCAGCAGCTTTCCTGGGCACGCTACTTTTCCAAGAGGCCGGCACTGTTGAACCTTACGATCAATATCTATTTAATCACCTACAAAGCAGCGAAGCCGAATTACCATTGCAATGGTAGTGTATCTGCGTCTGGGCGCCCAGAGTTGCACGTCCGCAGGTACACACTATTATCTCCAGAAAGCTGCAATAATTACGTCATCATGACCCTCAACCATCATCATCATCATCATCATCACCATCACATCCGCCGTGGTTGCTTAGTGGCTATGGTGTTAGGCTGCTAAGACGAAGTCGCGGGATCAAATCCCGGGCACGGCGGCCGCATTTCGATGGGTGTGAAATGAGAAAATACCCGTGTACTTAGATTTGGGTGCACGTTCAAGAACACCAGGTGGTCGAAATTATTTCGGAATCTCCCACAACGGCGTGCCTCATAATTATATCGTTTATTTTGGCACGTAAAATGCCATAATTGTTTTAATCAGCATAATCAGCAGCCTAGTTTTTACGTCCGCTGCAGGAGGAAGGCCTCTCCCTGCGATCTCCTATGATCCCTGCCTTGTGCTAGCAGATCAGCTAGCGTGCGACACCCTCAATGCAAGCTTCCAAATATGATACTACAAATGTGTGCCTCTGGCACTTGGGCTCAGGCCCCATGACACACTTCGCCATTTCAATCATAGAGCTTCCTACAATTATTTGAGAGAACTCTGCCGCTGCGATCATTTAGCAACTGTGGTACATTGATATGTCTGACCTTCGAGCTTGGCGCTCCAGACGCTTTTGTGGCTTCAGTTATTACGCTTTACCTTGGCCTACCTTGGTCCAAATTTCAAAAAATATATATATACTTTTTTAATGCAGAATGTAATAAGACTCTGCAAGCAGGCATAATCGCTGCTTATTGCAGTGGTTATACTTATCCATGCGTCCGTGGCGCATAATGGTTTCAATAACAGTCTTCTGTGCTAGAGGTCCTCTCTTCGAATCCTGCCATCGGACAACTTTAATTGCGTTTATTTAATTGTTTATAACGCAGTGCCTTGTTAAAAATGATCACTTCACAAACGCACGAACCATGTAAAAGCCAGAACGATGAAGTTTAGGCAAATCCATCTACTTCCCATCTGCAGTGTACTACCCACGCTGGCTGAACTTGCTCTGCTTGAAGCTCCCGTAGACACTAGCGTCACAGTGCCCCCTGGTAATTGTATAAAACCCTGGTTTCCATAACGCGCAGATGGTGCCTTGTTTCTTTTTTAAATGCGTAAGCACTCGGCGCGCTCTGTCCTCACCGCACTTATCTTTCAAGATAGGGCTCGCGTGGTTTATAATGATCGGAACGTCATCAGCGCACCTGGCGCCGCCAACTGCCGTAGTTTGCGTGCGTCATAAATTCACCTTGTGCTGCCGTCCGCAGCATTCTAGTCGCCGCACCGCTGTCATTTAATCTTGTTGGATCAAGTTTCATAACATTGATTATGACATCGCGTTGCGTGGAGATGAGCGAGCGGCGCAATGCTTACGCATACTTAGACAACTCCCACAGGAGTTTCTGTGATTTCTTTTTTATTTCCGTAAGACATAAGGCTCAGTACGTGTTATACGTGTGCCGTAAGGCCTGCTTTGAGTATGAATTTCAGGGGTGCTGTTTGGCAGGACACACAAATTTTCGCTTCTCGTAATGAACAGCCAACAGAATAGTGAGAAAAGCCACAATTTTAAAGACAGTGCAACGCGGATAATATAATTCATCTTCTTTTAGTAATGGATTACTAGCGTCCGCAAACACCAGTAACTGTGTGGTAATGAATGAATAACAAAGATATCAAGTAGATTGTTAAATTCCTAATCAATTACTTGGGACATCTGTTGCATGTGCCCGAAGGCGCCTGGTCTGCTAGCCAGGCACGTCCACTGAGCCGAGACTCGTAGACTAGCTCCAATTTCGGGATATTTGTCACCACAATCTGACAAAATACGTTGGCGTTTCGCTGAACTTGCTCAGCGTAGTGCGAGAGATGCTTTCTCGCAAAATATTAAATGGAAACCTAACTGGTGTTAGTCTTGGCATTCTTATTTAGTGTACCAGGCTTGAGCACAGACCGATTTCAGTTATCAATGGCAACATAGTGCAACAAAAGCTAACTGGCAGATTCCGCATAATCTTTTAGTGACTGTCACACACTTAGACCCAAACAATGGAACGTTCCTTTCCTTGGACCGCTTCCTAACCTTACGTGAGGCCTCCTTACAGCGAAGGGCCGATGGAGGAAGCAAGCGTACTCTGAAAGCTCCATTTGCCCGTCCTCACGTAAGGAAGAGTTGCGCACGTCTGGGTTCGAGAGCGTCTTTAAAAGCTTTAAGCGAACACCATTATTTAATAAAACGATGTTGTATCGTCGCACGATTTTTAGATTGAAGTGCTAATATAGAGACGCGTGGTCGATTTCTTCTTGTTTTGTTTACTAAGCGTAAAAAAATACCACATTGTAGCGCAAAATTTGATTTGTTCCAGCAACGCTGGCACGCCTGCGTCATGCAAAGCCTAGCAACGTCATTCATGAAGAACGTGAGACTGAAACGAACATGTCTGGCAAGGCGTACCGCGCTCGCGATTCACCGCAGGAGGGCGACAGCGCACATGCGCATGCAAACGTCGCGTGGCTAAGTAGTGAGGTGAAGCGCTCGTTCAGTGGCAGGAGCGGTGTAAGGACGCATGACCGTATCTTCGGAGCTACCTTACGCTGAGGAAACACCAAGGAAGCCTTCACTGAGGGCCACTCAGTAAGGAAGCTTTCAGAGTGACATAAGGAGACCTCACTGCAATGAAGACTTCCCTTACTGAGGTAAGGAAGATTTCATTGTTTGGCCCTAATTACTGATGTCTACTCCCCCTACTAATACGTTGGCCTAGTAAAGACATTATTATCGCTATTTCACTGTTTTAAGTAATTGTTGCATTTGAATACAGGTGATTCACATGGCGTAAAAGAACACCTGGAAGCTACTTCTCACCCATTCAAGTACACTGCCGAAGAAAACAAACCTGGGAAGCATCTATATGTATATATAAGGTTGTACTCTGCCAGATTTGGGTAAAAAAATCTAGATCAAGAGCTTTACAAACTCAGCCACTTAAAATCTGAATGTTCATTGGCAGAGTGTTTTCACAACGGCAACTGCATGACGCAATTACTCTACCTCGCTTCACCCCGAGAAGCACCAGCACTACACGAAAGAGTAGATATTTGCAAAGCGGTTCTTATAGGCAAGAGCAGTTCGTAAGAACAAGCGCCAGCCACTGTCAATAGCAGTGGCCTTCATCGATGGTAGTTCTCGGGGACCGCCTGAAGGATGTGATCTAGTTTACGCAGGAATGTGGTCTAAAGAAATTAAGTGAATATTGAGTGGGGGAGAAATTAAGTGAAAGAGCGAAGGTAACACGCTATAGCTGTAAGAAAAACTTGTGGCCCTTGTACACAATGCTGTTCGTGCGCTACACTAAGAAGAGGTGACACCCAGACAGTGCCGCGGAGGTATTAGCAAAACTGAACAGTCAATGATCAGCAGTTATTACGAAAGTAAAGATTTGTGAATTTGGGCGATGGGTAAGCACTTCGCTGAGCACCTCTTAAGCTAGAACGGTTTGTAGCATGCACCACCCAATCGTAATAGCGGGCATATATTACAGAAGGCACCTGCTCAATGGCAAACACTTCTTACAAACGAAAAACTTAGTGAATTTGGCACCTATTTGGTTAAAGCACACATACGTGACTGACCGCTTCGTTTGTCATGTTGGACTCGGCTGTATTCACAAAAAAGAACTTACTCGTGGAACTTAAAGTGACACGAAGGGAAAATATTAAGTTGAGATAATCCAACAGTTTATCCGTCTAGAAGTCGTTTCCTAAGAATCGTTTTCTGGGCGCCAATATACGACTTTGTTGCGTAGAAAACTGCCACCGAGCATCCTGCTGTCGCTGCTCAATTTGAATAGCACGCGCCAAAACTGAGGCCATGGCGTAATACGCGTCACCTACTCTTCCGCTGTCTGCAAATCAGCCACCCTTCTCTCAACTCACGTCGGCAGCGTTCTTTGAACCACCCGCCTCCCTTCTCGGCTTCGTCTTCCGGCTCGCTGGCGGTGCCAGCCACTCGGTTCCCTGACGAGTCACTGACATCACACCACATGTATCGCGAGAGAGAAACCATACTCCACCATAAGTGGCCACTCTGATTTTCCGTATTTGCAATTTTCGCGCTAACGAAAGTTCTGCCCTCGTTACGAGTGACAAACTCGTTATTACAGAAGCCTAATATCTAAATCTAGCTCGACTTAATAATTTGCTTCTTTGGTGTCCCTTTAACATATCGTTAGAAGAGGTGGTCCGGGCAGCAGCAAACAGCTCTCGCCAGCGATAAGCTTTGCGAATTCTGCCCTATACTGTTAGTGAGGATGGTCTTTTCCGGCTACTTCAAAACTCATCGCACAGAAAATGTTGCCGGTAAAAGATCTTGCAGCCTCTTGTGGTGCAATTTGTTTTATCGCTGGAATGTTTTATACCGACGTACACGTTACTGCCCTTAGAGTAATATAGTGACACTAATGCGTAGCCAGAAGGAGCAACGCTTTTGTGGCATCTTGTGACGCCTGCATAGAAACAGAACACCTTACAACTATTTTGGCATTGCAATACTATGAGTGGACAAAATAAATACAGAAATAGCCTCTTGTAGCTACGTTCCTAGTGAAGCTTCCGGCACTGCTGTTCCCTCAGTTCTGGTATCACAAAAGGAAATCATAGATGCTCTGTTGGATATTCTGTTGTGTTACAAGAACTGTAGCATGCTGTTTCGAAGACACGTCAAAGAACAGTGACTGGACCTAACAACATCTCGTATTGTGCCTTGAAAAACGTTGGCCGAATTCACAGGCACGTTCGCAAAGAAATGACAACATTGAAGAAAATGGTTAGAGACCATTCGTCTCACCGAGAAGCAGCAATATCTATTAGGAGGCGACGATCACGTCGCCTATGTCGATCACGAACCTCCAAAGCCTCTGCAGAGCGCCAGCCACGTACATTACCACCCGCCATTCCGCCCAGGCTAAACGCAGTCAGCTCAAAGGACAAAGGTGCAACGAACAGCACGGCTGCTGACACTTGGCCTGCACTCGCGAGGCTACATGCTCCTACTGAGCGAAATCAGACTTCTACAGCAAGGGACACTTCGACTGTTCCTGATAAACTAACGGACCAAGATCAACAAATTGTTGTCATGATCAGCTCTCTGGTGAGTGCTATTCGTGTTCTTCTGGACAAGCTACAGACACCAACAGCTCGAAGTGCGTTGCAAGTGCTGGATGCCATCAATCCGGTTTTAGCGAGCCTTCAGAAGTCCAGTGCTTGAGAACTTCTACAGCAGAACCATGGCTCATCGACAGCAACAGCGATCGTTCCGGGATGATGTCAGAAGTGCCTCCATATTCCAATGGAATGCGAGAGGCCTGAGGTCACGTATTTCGGATTTTCGACATATCGTGTTTGACTACCACTTTCCTATACTGGTTATCTGTGAACCGAACTTATCAGCCTCCATAAGACTATCAGGATATGAACCTTTTGTTTCAACTACATGTGTCCGTAGTAGTGAGGTTCTGGTTTACATTCGCAAGGACCTAACGTATTTTTCGCAACCTGCAGCGCCACACGACGGTAACCAATACGTCTGCGTTAGTGTGAAAAAGAAGAGGCAGTCTTTTACTATTTGTGGCGTCTACCTATCCCCAACAAGTCCGTTTGACAGCAAAAGACTAGAAGATATTATGGCTGCTACTCCCGGTCCTTGGACAATAACAGGCGACTTCAACGCTCACCACCATATATGGGGAAGCTCCAGGATAAATTCAAGAGACAGATCACTATTATCCTTTGCATCAGGCCAGAACCTGTGTCTTCTAGATGACGGAAGTCCGACATTACTGCGAGGAACAACGTACAGCAGCTGCTTTGATTTGACTTTAATAATAATAATAATAATATTTGGGGTTTTACGTGCCAAAACCACTTTCTGATTACGAGGCACGCCGTAGTGGAGGACTCCGGAAATTTTGACCACCTGGGGTTCTTTAACGTGCACCTAAATCTAAGCACACGGGTGTTTTCGCATTTCGCCCCCATCGAAATGCGGCCGCCGTGGCCGGGATTCGATCCCGCGACCTCGTGCTCAGCAGCCGAACACCATAGCCACTGAGCAACCACGGCGGGTGAATGATTTGACTTTGGTGTCACGTTGCCTGACTTCGAGCGTGCAGTGGTTCACAGATATTGACACCAATGGAAGTGATCATATTCCGACCTATGTGAGAATCGATGGACTAGACGCCGCATTACTGGATGTATCTCGCCAAATCAACTGGTCACTCTTTAAAGATCGAGTAGAAGACACCTGCAAGAAAAATATCGCACGCAGATAAGAAGACATAATTGCAGACGCAATGCAAGATTGTACGCGTTGCTTCACACATTCGTCAAAGCGTACAGAGAATGACATTGAATTGGAAAGGCTTCGTACAACACGTCGCGGTGCTGAAAGGAGGTACAGGCGCACAAAGTCAATTCTTGACCTCAGGGAAGCTCGGCGCGTGCAAAAGAAGATAAAACGCCGAATGGATAAGCTAGCGGATCAAAGATGGAAGTGCTTTTGCGAGTCACTAAACCCCCGCAAGCCATTGTCCCGTGTGTGGCGTACCCTACGGGGTCTTTGCTCAAGACCCCAGCAACGACACCCTTTTAACGCCCTCGCTCTCTATCAAAACCGTGGTGAGATAGACGTTGCAGAGGAATGTTGCGCGAAAATCGCCGGCGGCACAGTTTTAGTCCCTGACATGGCTTTAGGCAACATCCCCGGTCCAAGATATACAATTATGGAGGCTCCATTCTCTATGGAAGAGGTAGAAGCTGCTATGGCGGTCTTTAGGTGTTCATCTTCACCAGGGCACGATGGCATAACATATACTGCTTTGCGCCACCTAGGCAGAGAAGCACCAAGAGAACTCCTCAGCCTTTTTAATAGTTCATGGCAAGATGGTGTCGTCCCACAGGAATGGAAACGCAGCCGCCTGGTGCCGCTACTAAAAGCAGGAAAGTTGCCGCTCGAACTGGCATCGTATCAGCCTATTAGCGGCGAGTATTAGGAATGGCGCCCTCTCGCGAGTTACGTCACGGCCAGGACGCCGCTCGCTCCGGCTCGCTCGATCGGCTGCCGCGCGCGCTCGTTCCCTTCATGTATGCTTGGGGTATGGGTGGCTCGAGCCGTACGTATTGAAGGATACGTCGGCTTCTTTCAGCTGCCTTGCCTTAAACACAGTTTCTTCTTCAAATGCGTGTGAGCCGAGAAAGTTTGCGGCTTGGATATCGCAAGCTATGTAGCGTAAAGGGGTCTACTGGTTTTGCAATGCATATATGCGCCGTCTTTATCGGTAAATTTTGCGTAAAACGAATGTCTGCAAATTCACCACGCGAAGTTGTGTATGATGCCTCGCTAAACACTTAACATTCCCTTAGTATTTAGCTATGAGAGACATTGCATTTTACATGGAAGAGAGAGAGAGAGAGAGAGAGAGAGAGAGAGAACTTCATGTAGTCGCCTGCAGAACGACACCATGACTAAATGGCGCCGTGACGCGGGCCCTGACGTCTTCTCAGCGGGTGGTCTCTCTACAACTCCAGCGCGTGTTACTCCCGCGGTTGGTCGCCCTGTGGGGCAACGTTCCGTCGGTTTCGCTCGGCCTTTGTCTTTCAAGAGCCGCCGAGACCTGCTGGACGGCCCAGGTTTGGCTTTCGTGGTCGTAGCATTCCGCCGCAGCCGCGAGTCGCGGAGGAATCGTTGTACTTGTCGAAGCCTCATTGGGGAACTTGGTGCAATCCCATAGGATGTGCGTCAGGGTGGCCCTCTCCCGCTGGCACACGCGGCACACATCACTCACATATAATTTAGGGTATAGATGAGTCATTAATACTGGGAAAAAATCTTGGTAATTGGCGTCAGCATGTTATCCGATGTTAGAAAGACATTGCCCAGCGAAGCTGTCATCATGATTCTTATTACTCTGGTGTGTTGTTCTATTCAAATATGGCCAATCATTAATGCGTAAAAAAAAATAGTTAGGCGCGCATTTCTTATTAAAAAGTTTGCTGCTACCTTCATCCCCCTTTGAAACAGGCCTCCAAAAAACGAATCGCTCATGGGTGCTAATACGACGGCGCGTCATGTAGAGTATTTATATAGTTAATTCACAAACACCATAGTAGCAATCAACTGAGAGAAAAGTTTCGTTGTTAAGATCGAGAGCCAATCAATTGAAAGCGATGAAATGTTTCATAGTGGCCCTCAGTAGCCTTTATCGACAATATGGCCCACCCCTGATCACGTAAGGGTAGCAATCGACTGACCGTATGGCGAGGCACGCTATGTTCGCGAAACCCATCAGTTCACTACAACTTCGAATTGAAACCAGAAAGCATTTTTTTACAGTGCCAACTGGAATGGCTAAAGTATTCTCGAGTTACTACAGCGCAGCTTAGATTGCCTAGAAAAGGAAAATTCAAGCACCTTCTGTCTCACCATGTTTCGATCCAGCGTTCTTTAATTATACAAACGGATAACTATTCGCTTCGTCGGTACATAAAAGAGAACCTTGCGCAACTGCAGGCTAAATTAAGTTTGCTCCAATCCAATCGCAAACATTCATAAAGAAAGCACCACAAGCCTTGCATATACTTTGACTTGATTTCTGACCCTCCACCGGGGAATTTCGATATCTTAAATATGTCCCATACTACTAGTTATTGACGCTTCGACTTTTTTCTGGCTGCAGCCATGCGGTCCAACAGGCTACTTTACGAAAAAAATTGAGCCGAGGTGCCTGTGTCAGTTCGCCAAACAGATTCGTCATGTATATTCCTCAAGCAACAAGCACCAGTAAATTTCTCAAGTGAGTTGAACATGTAGCACGGAAAAGGGAATACATATTGGTACATTCCTATTTGTATTCTGTAAATAGCTGTACGCCTTCATTAACTTTACTTCAAATTTCCGCCGCTTAAAGTAAACACGTGAAGAACCCCCTAATGTTGACAAGCAGTTAAAGAAGCAAGTGGGGCTTGTAGAATCTAAACTCCAGTATTAGTTAAGTCCCATGTTACTGCCGATCGTTTCTGTGAAGAAATGCAAACATACGATATTATACCATGAACTACTCGTCGTGAGCAAACCTGTTTTAGCGGAATAAAATCAACGTAACTGCTGTATAACTCATATATAGCCAGCGTTTGTGACATACTTGTTGCACCGTGGCAGGTATGGTATCATATTCCTATAGGCTATGTTTTTGCGATTGTCCATCCGCGCATGAAAAACCCGCTGGTCTGCGCTCCTTCGGCTGGCACTGTAGCGTTGCCTTTGGGAACTGCATTGTTGTCTAAGAAATTAGCTCTTTGAATAAATGTTCGCAAAGGAAGACGTCGTAAAAGTATATATGAGACGACCACCATAAGTACACAAGCAGAAAGAACGAGGGCGAACAAACAAACACACCGCAGAAAGCGCCCGGACAACGCCCGAACTGTAGCAGACGACAGGCGCAAGTCCGTGCCCTGACGTCACGCGAGCGGCGCTCGCAGTGCCCCTGTAGTTCGTTCTCGGGGCTAATAGCACTTGCCAGCTGCGTCGGGAAGCTCATGGAACGCATGATCCTCATGCGTCTCGAATGGTACCTAGAACACCACAAAATTTACCCTGATTCTATGGCGGGATTTCGACGAGGCCGTTCATCGATTGACAGTGTCATCGATCTAGTGTCATCTGTAGAACAGCAAAAATCTTGGAAACGATTATCAGTAGCGCTCTTTCTGGACGTGAAAGGCGCTTACGACAACGTTTCCCATCAACCCATTCTAGACGCACTTTTGACAATTGAACTAGGAAGGCGAGTATATCGATGCATCAGAAACTACTTGACACAAATGTCCTTGTGCGTACGTACGGAAGATGGTCCGACTACCGACCACTACATATGCCGAGGAATTCCCCAAAGTGGTGTTCTAAGTCCTATTCTTTTCAACCTCGCGCTTCTTGGGCTGGCCTAATCCCTACCGGAAACAGTGAGTGTCTCAATCTACGCCGACGACATCTGCATCTGGTCATCAGCGGTCACTCGCCTGCAGGTTCGCGCAAGGCTACAGAAAGCAGCAACACAGGCATATCACTATCTTCACAGACAAGGCCATCTCAACAGAAAAATGTGCGTTAGTCGCTTTTAGACGAAAAGGTATGTTTCGTTATCCAGTATGCATCAAAGGCCCCGCCTATCTCCTACAAGAGAAATCATCGGTTTTTGGGTGTCATTGTGGCCCGGGACTTCTCTTGGAGCCCTCACGTTGCCCACTTGAAGAAGAAGCTCACATCTATTGTTCATGTCTTCAAGTTCATCGCCGGGAAAACATGGGGATCGTCAGTGGGCTCCATGCTACAGTTATATTGAGTACTTTTTATCAGATGGCTACGTTATAGTTATCCCGTGCTTGCTAAAACAGGCAAGTCAAATCTTCCAGAACTTCAGAGCGTGCAAGCACTACGTGTTTGCCTAGGCCTTCCGCGGAGCGCCTCAACAGCAGGAACCGTTATAATGGCTCAAGACCATTCGATCACGACTTACATAAGCACCGACACGCTTAGGGCCCATGTTCATCTTTCACGCATGCAATCAAGCTCTCTTGCCTGCCTGCCTGAACGACGACCACAGGCGTCCTTCTCCAACGAGGTCAGCATCCATCGTGCCTGTCTACCATCGGGCTTCACACCCTCAGCACGTTCAACCTCAGCTTTGTGGTGTTTAAAACAACCTCAAGTGCGTCTTACGGTTCCAGGGATAAGAAAGAAGACCGACCTGCCTACACTGGCCCTGAAGCAAGCGGCTCTGGATTGTTTGAACACTTTCTACTTTGACCGAGTCCGCATATCTACGGATGGCTCTTCCACTCAGACCAGCTCCACCGGCGCAGTGCTTATACCATCACGATCAATAAACATCCGATACAAGATTTCTCACTTGACAACATCGACCTGGCCGGAGCTTGTTGCCCTCCGAGGTGCCGTTGATTACATTAACAACCAACCCGCTAATCGGTGGGCAATACTTCTGCGATTTGAAGGCGGCCTTGCAATGTCTTCGTCATCTCTTCGTCGCGGGTCCTGTGAACAATTACTGTCGGAGATACGATAAATGCACCATCGTATGATAGCGAAAGGACACGACGTCGTGTTTCAGTGGCTGCCTGGCCATTGCGGCAGCCATTGTATCTCCGGCAACGACCTCGCTGACGAAGCTGCTAGGAAAGCACACGAAGGAGCAACCCTTGTTTCTGTACCTTTATCGCGGACCGACGCAGCCCAACACCCAAGAGCACACCGTATGACATTAGAGAAGTGGCACACACCTGAATTCACCCAAGATCGATTGCATTCCCTCGACCCTTCTATGCAACCGCGGCTGTTACCAGGGCTTCCGCGAAATGAGGAAACAATGCTGTGCCGCTTACGCTTGGGCGTCGCATTCACCAATGCATATACGTTTTTGATTGGAATGGCTGATAGTGCCGACTGCAATGCCTGTGGTGTCGAGGAAACTATAGAACATCTACTGTGCTACTGCCCATCTTTTGAAAATGAAAGACATGACTTGTTTACAGCTCTCAACCAGTTAGATAAGAAACCGTTCACCTTGAACAAGATCTTGGGACCATGGCCTCGCATATCGCAGCTACAAAAGGCCACAAAAGCGCTGCTGCGATATTGGAAAGCTACCGGATTGAGTCAGCGTCTGTGATCCGGACTGAGTGACCGAACGATATCCCCAGCGGACTTTCTCTTCTTTTAATCTTTCCGTCCCCTTTTCTCTTCCCCCAGTGTAGGGTAGCCAACCGGGCCCAGTCCTGGTTAACCTCCTTACCTTTCCTTTATCATTTGCGCTTTCTGTGGTTCGGCAAGAGTCGCATATGCGCGTATCCCCCATTCGAATGCGGAATGAGTAGGCCTTCGTAAATGCCACCCCGAGCCAGAGGCAGCACAATAATGTCGCCTCAGAGCAAAAAAAAATTATTGATTGCACTTGTAGCTTTAAGGATGAATCCACCCTATGAAGATGACACTTCGGGAGGTCGTGAGAAGACCAGTATTTGTGTGTCATACCTTTAGCCACAATATGAAGTTTCCTTGCAGCGTCGGTTCTTGGTAAGGGAATTGGAACTGGTCGGGCATCCAGACGGGCAGACCGGGCGGCTTCGTCGGCGAGGTCATTACCATTACCAGCAGTGCCGGTATGTCCAAGTAGCCTCTGGAATATAATTTCATGTCTTTTAGCGATAGCATGATGGTGATCTTCTCTTATTTCATATGTCAGCTGCTCATGAGTCCCATGATATATGGCAAAATGCAGACTCTGAAGTGCTACCTTAGAGTCGCAAAAAATGACGCATTTCTGAGGTGTCTCTTGCAAGAGATATTCGACAGCAGCACGCAGGGCAGCAAGCTCTGCGACCGTTGATGTTGTCATGTGGGGCAGTTTGAATTTGATTGTGGTTTTCGTAGCCGGTATGACAACGGCACCTGAAGAGCTGGTAGGTGTGACCATACCATCAGTATAGATGTGTATTCGGTTCCCATATGTCTCATTGATAAATAGCAGCGTCAATTTGCATATGGACATCGCACAAGTTTGTCAAGCACCGGCTGCAGGAAGCTTTAAATGCAATAAGCCACTATTTAAGAGAACGGGCATGCCGATGTCTTATGCCATCGGTGGTTTTGCCCTTCACAAGTTTCAGTCTTTCAACAGACGCCATGAGATCGAGCTGGCACGGAAACATCGTTTTCTCGGCGTGATGTTATGCCACCAACTTCGATGGACGCATAATTTAACCACCCTGGAGGACCAAATTCGTTGTGTCATAAATGTTATCGGCATACTCGCAGGGGCGAAGTTTGGTGGAAGAACTGCATCACTATGGGTTTTCGGAAGAGTTGCGCCTAAGAAATAACACAATCAGGGAAAAATGAGGTAGAAAAATAGAGCGAAAAGAGCGTACGTTGTTTCTTACACGCAACTCTTCCTAAAATATAGCCATGCACCAACTCGCCCAGCAATATAGCTCTTCTAAACTGCATCCCTGCTGCACGTTCACTCAGAACTTGTCCGTCAGGGAATTGCTTACTCTGCCCTGGTATTGCACAAATTATCTACGACGTCCCTTCATCGACTACAGCTGCTACAAGTTCGAAGTTTACCAGTGTATCACAACTCCCTGCCAGAATGAATTACCGCCTATTCCCGACAATGTGTTTGAACCTATGCCGGAACTGGTCGTGACACATGGTGGTTTACTTAAGTTACTTGGCAATATAAATATCTCTTCTGCAAGTGGTCCTGATGGTATACCTTCTTATGTGTTAAAGACTTGTTCTGAGACAATCGCCCACTATCTGGTTATTGTTTTTGAGAAATCGTTAAGTACTTCTTGTTTACCTAAGGAGTGGAAAGTTGCAAACGTGGTACCAATCCATAAAAGTGGCCCAAAAAATATTGTCTCCAACTACAGGCCAATTTCTCTAACTAGTGTGTGTAGTAAAACACTGGAGCACATCGTATACAGCTCCCTAATAAAACATCTAGAAAACAACAATTTTTTTAGCAAATATCAGCATGGTTTTAGGTCTGGTAGTTCTTGTTCGACCCAGCTCCTAGAATTCAGCCACGATCTTTTTCATTCATTCGATCTCGGTATACAGACTGACTGTATATTCCTAGATTTTAAAAAGGCATTTGATTCTGTTCCCCATGTTTTACTGTTGTATAAGCTATCATCCCTCGGTATCTCTCCTTCATTGCTTGATTGGATTAAATGTTATCTACAAGAACGCATGCAACGTGTTGTAGTTAATGGCTCACAATCTGATTATGTTGATGTTACATCGGGAGTTCCCCAGGGATCTGTTTTAGGGCCATTGTTGTTTTTGGCCTACATCAATGACATTGCACAGGTTGTGTCATGCAAAGTGCGTCTGTATGCGGATGATTGTGTGATTTATCACTGCATTAGGTCTGCCACTGACCACGAGTGTTTGCAACGCGATTTGGACTGTATAACTCGCTGGTGTGTTAGGTGGCAAATGTCTTTAAACCCCTGTAAGTGTCAGTACGTGTCCTTTACACGTAAACAAAATCCACATCTATTTCATTATACAGTAGACAATGTCCAGCTATTGCGAGTAACTCAGTATAAGTATCTTGGCGTTTATTTCTCATCGAATTTAACTTGGACTAAGCACGCTGAATATGTTACAGCGAAAGCCTGTAAAATGCTAAATTTTGTTAAACGCAACTTCCGGCTAGCTCCTCCGAAAGTTAAAGAACTACTTTATTTTTCGAACGTAAGACCCATATTAGAGTATGCCTGTATGGCCTGGGACCCGCAAACCACAACTCTGTCTAATATGCTCGAGCATGTACAAAACCGCGCAGCCCGTTTTGTCTGCAATAACTATGACTTTACTTCTAGTATTACAGCACTTAAGGATAGCTTGGGCTGGGAATTATTAAGCACACGCAGAAAAAACATGAGGTTGGAAATGCTTTTTAAAATTTATTTCGGCCTGGTTAAAATAGATAGAGAAACTTACCTTTTACCTCCTCATTTCTTATCTCACAGAAGTGACCACTATTTAAAAATAAGAGAACTCATTTGTAGAACAAACGTCTTCAAGCATTCATTTTTTCCACACACAATATCACAGTGGAATCAGCTACCGCGGGAAATTGCTGATTGTCACACTGAAGCATCGTTCAGAGCATTTCTGCTGAGCATTTAGTGGCGTGAATTTTTATATTGTTGTGTTATTTTTTTGCTTGACCAGTTCTGTATTTTGTCGAGCTTATGTACACTGTACATTCCCCCCTGCAATAATGCCTTCGGGCGCTGCAGGTACTTGAAATAAATAAATAAAATAAATCTAGGAGTCCCGCAAGTTCTATCCAGTCACCTCACTGTTGCAGAAGCGCGGTAACCACATTTGACCGTAATTCGCAGCCTTGTTCATAATTTCTACCCAGCATTTTGCGCACCCACTTTTTTCAATAATAAAGAACCATCCAGGTGCACAGATAGAAGCTATGTTTCAAGAGCCTAAATAACAACTTCCACGATCGGTTTTTTGGCACACAGACATTTGCTACCCACCATGGCTTCTACAGGCGCCGAAAATGGAAACGTGAATCTAAGGTCTTAAAAATAAAAGCGACGTTTCTGCATTAGCAGCGAAACAATTAGCTTTACATCAGCTATTTGTTAAGTACCAGGAATCTATTCACGTCTGCATGGACGGTTCAGTAATAAACAAAAATGTGACTGCAGCTTATGTTACACCATCTTTACAGGTAATATTTGAGAAGAAAGGGGGTTAACCGAGGGGCCCGATTTTTATTAGTCACATCATAAGAAGCCAACAAACACTGACACCGAGGACAACATAGGGGAAATTACTTGTGCTTCATAAATGAAGCAAGAAACGATAAATTAATGGAAATGAAAGTGGATGAAGAAACAACTTACCGCAGGTGGGCAACGTTCCCACAACCTTCGCATTTTGCGTGCGATGCTCTCAGTTGAGCTACCGCGGCGCCGTTTCATCCTTACAGGCGGAGTGCGTATGTTGGCTAGGACGCACATCGTCACTAACAATGGCGGAATTAGTGGCACTTCTCCGAGCCACTTACTTTATCAAAGAATATGGCATACCAAAAAAGTGGATAAATTGTACTGACTCCTCATCGGCTTTAGCATGTCTTTAAAATATTGATGACAAGCAACCGCACGCACGAATAACATACTACTGAACAGTTTGTCTCAGGCTACTGAAAGAAAACATCAAGTGATTTTAAGTGGGCCCCGAAACATGCTGGTATAGCAGGCAACGAATTAGAGGTCTCGTTGGCAAAATCGGGTATAAATATGCATTAATTCAACTAAGCCTTTATCACCAATGAACCCGCAACGCATATTAAAAACACTAAAGAAGGAATTGTGCATGTCAACCTGGTTCAGTGAAAATACTAAGGAATCGATTCTTTACTAAGTGGATCCTCAACTCAAATACCAACTGTATGTAGAAGTTTCAAAAAGTACCGAGACCCTAATTCATCGTGTGTGCTTTGGGACAGCATAAACCAAACGTTTCCTATATAGCATAAAACTGGTTTCAATCCCGCCCGGCTTGCTCCTGTGGCAACGACGATGAGGATGTTCGCCATCTCCTCCTCGAATATCCGCTACGCAATGACGGCAGTGACGCAATATATACGCTACGCAATGACGGCAGCTAGAACAAGAGCTACGCTCCAATGATCCTCATCGACCTTTCTCACTCGCAAGATTGCTGGGCCCATAGCTATCGAAAATAACACAGCGAAAAGCAGTGAACGCACTCGAAAATTTTTTTGAACACACAGACATCCTTTACAAGTACTACATACTGCACTGAATAGACACACAATGGAACGACAACTTGCTTCCATTATTTGTAATTATTAGCGCTTGTATATTACGCGTTATGCTATTTTGTATTCTGTGCTGCAGCTCACTTTTGACTATCATATTTTGTGCATGAATTATTTAAACTCTGTGCATTCCTCATCTGTTTACATCCTCATGGCAGTCTACATCGCGGCCGCTTGTGTGTGTTCGTGACTTTCTTTACAAACTCATTGTGGTGCGACTTGCCTTTGCCTTTTATATTTATAGGTTCGTGTATGTATAGGACAGCCTGCTGTGGATTTATTTCTCTATGACGCTGTTTCTTTGCCTTTTTGTACAACATATATGTTTTGTAATGTTGTTTTTGCTACGCGAGAAGGAGTAGTCATCACCATTATAGGGTGACTATATCTCTTTCTCTTATTTTCATTTCAATAATAAGAAAAGGAAACGATAATTCGTGCACGTCGGGCTAAATGAAGTTGAGGTTGAAGTTTATTTTCCTTCACAGATGAAAGATGAAATCTCTCCAACAACGAACTCTTACGAGAACGATACAGTTTCTTCGATTCGAAAAGTGTTTTTTAATGCTTACTATCAGCGTCTAGTTGGTATTAACTCAAAGAAGTGTAGAGTCGACCTTGCTGCTACCCGCCGTTCATTCACACCAGACGAAAACCAAAGCCAGACGAATGCAAAAAAGGAATATTAAGTCAGAACTTGCACAACGAGAGAGACAATGAGCGCCACGCCTTCGCTCACAAACTTAACAGCTGGATGCCATTTCCGACTGCAGTCGCCGATCCGCCCCCGCCCTATGGCGCGCAGGCCGCTTATGTATACTGGCGCGGTGGATCAGTGCACATCGCAGTGCGCAGCACGTGGCAATGGTGCGGCACGTTTTAAGACAGGAATACTGCGAGATCTCCTGCATGCTTCAATGTGCCTCCGGAGCTTGCGATTACACGACCTGCGATACTAGGCGCGGGAAGACAGTGCAATTGAAATGACCACCCATTTGGGGTGCGATCGGAGATCGTTGTTGGGCGCGTTCGTTCGGTTATCGGCGCGCGCGAATGGCCTACTCCGCGCCGACGTCGCCAGCCGCGGGGCGTGGCCACGTTTTTGGTGACGTCAAAATGACGACACGCTCCTGTCAATCATATTTCCACCGAGCACGTCGTCTGCTATGCGCCGAACGCGACGGGAGTTGGGAAGTTTAGAGCGATCATCGCTCATTACGAGACCGGCATCGCATGGCGCATCTGGTGGATTAGATCGGATCCAAACGGCGGCTTCGGCAGATGAATAGCACGTTCGAATCCAATCCATAGTTTAATTCGAGGAAAATGGCGCTTGCATTGGAACTTAGGTTGTTGCGCTGGCGTGACTCGAAGAGGAAAGAGAGCGGGTGGCGGCTCGAAACGCGTTTGAAGAAATGGCAGAAAGCGAATTCCGGCGTCGCTTTTGTTTCTCGAAACAAATAGTGCGTTGGTTGTACAGCGAGATCGGCCCCATCATCGGTGCCAGCGAGCCACTGGAATGTTGTTGCTGCCTCTTGAAGAGTGCGCCACTGTTCCCGTCGTTTCTTTTTTTTTTCTTTTTTCTTCTCGCTGTGCGCGACACCACCTAGCAAAGACGTAGAGAAACTAATAGTTGTAAATTGCAGTAGTCACACGTACTACTAATTGAAAACGTGTTTGAGGTTGAAAAGAAAAGGATAAATTTTTTAGATAAAGATTTCATTCAGTGGAAGACGAGAAACACTTCGATTTGTAGTATACCCTCTGCAAGCAGACGACAAACGAAGGAAGTAAACTTCTGGGGAGTTCACCGCTTGCCGATTGGCTGCTCTCTCCGCCCAGTTCTGAGAAATTTTGCATACTGCCACTTTGTGACGTTGCAGCAACCGAACAGAATGCGTATCGAACAAAGATCTCCGATCGCGCCTTTGGGCTCGGCTAACTTTGCACTCGCCAAGGATTATCTCCAAAATACGGCACTTAGGTCGTGTGTTCACTCAGCCGCGCGTGCAGCCATGCGCAGGTACGGCCGGGCTAAAGTAGGAGACGTGCACCCGCCTGCCCCCTCACCTTTCCACAGCACGAGCTAGATCACGTTACCGCGTGCTCAACTCCACTTTGCCCCTGCTCCTTACGCGCGCTAAATTATGGGACCTCCAACGCTGGGTGCACGGGAAGATGACACTCATCAAGCCACTATCCTCGGCTCAACCCTGCACGGTTTTCCTCGCACCCAAGGCATACGGCGAGTGGGGCGTGGCCTTATTGCACTTGGACTTTATGCAGAACCTCACGGCGGCGCCGACGGCAAGAATTCATCTAGAGTGCCCATATAGTAGCTTCGCAAAAACAAAGGGCTAATTGGAGACCTTTGGAAAAGGCCTTCCTCTTCCCGTATTTGTGAAGAGGACGATGACGATAAGCGCCACACACGAATCAATCAATCAATCAATCAATCAATCAATCAATCAATCAATCAATCAATCCATCAATCAATTCATCTATTAGTAATCTTCATTTTATAGATATAAAGAACATATATATAGGGAAACTTACAGGAGGAGATCCCAGAGCAGAAGGCTATGAGATCGAGCGAATTATTGGCGTTGGGGCTTTAGAAATGATCCACCACTTCGCCGAGAACGCAGAACATGCTTCTTTTTTTTCAGTGGCTCCTAAACAATTGCGCCATAGTAGGCAGCGAACACTGTGTCGGCGATTAGTACATGAACAAGGCCAGCGTTATTCAATTTCTCTTCCAGGACGAGTGCTGCAGGCAAACTTCGCGTTTTTGCGCATATTTGCATGAAATTTAGGTAGAACGAAGCAGAAGAAGTCGCATTTGATGTGCTAGCCTTCACTGCGTAGACATCCCCTAAACATCGGCCTTCCATCTAGGCTGTTTCAAAGTTACGCGACGCTTCTCTGTGCATTACGTTACGCAGTGACCTTTCCAAAACCTTATTTAACGCTAAAGCAAGGTTACTCGACGGAACCGCCTGTGATATCTGCGGTCCCGATGACACAATCAGCCATTTTCTGCAGCCCTGTCTGTCAATACTTTGAAAAAGAGAGAGACTCCTTATTAGAAAACAGATTTTTTCCAGCGCGTATAGAACCGTTGGCGTGCTACTAGCTCTGTATAGAGATGGGTAATGGGATTAAAAGATTTCAGTGGACAGTGAAAAAAATAAATATGAAATGCGCAAGTTGCCCTGATACTGATATTTACAGACCAGATGCTGGGTAAATTTAGGCTTTTCTATATGAAATTGCGAACCTTTACTTTCCGATTAGAACAATTCATGATAGGTATTTGAACAATAAGTACAATACCTACAGCTGAGGGGCCGTGCGTTGTACCTAGGATGCTGGGTAACGCTAACGCATCGTGAGACCCGCCGTGGTTTCTCAGTGGCTATGGTGTTGGGCTGCTGAGCACGAGGTCGCGGGATCGAATCCTGGCCACGGCGGCCGCATTTCGATGGGGGCGAAATGCGAAAACACCCGTGTGCTTAGATTTAGGTGCACGTTAAAGAACCCCAGGTGGTCAAAATTTCCGGAGCCCTCCACTACGGCGTGCCTCATAATCAGAAAGTGGTTTTGGCACGTAAAACCCCAAATGTTATTATTATTAACGCATCGTGACAAAACATTTTGATTTGTAGCTCGACAAACTGTCTCTCGTCGTGGTACGCGGGGCATTCAAGTAGTATGTGCTCCACTGGCTAATTTGCTGCCACAGTTATTACAGTAGGGATTAGCGGTATACGCCCTATGTGGTACAGATAATTAGTTGTTCGTGTAAGCAACGTTCAGTCGAAGACGCTGGTAAAATGGCTCTATGTGTCGAGGAAGTGGTCGTGGGATTTTTTATCTCAATTCTGGGTCAATATAACGCAGAAAGCTATCTTGGTGAAGCGGCAGATTCCAGACGCGATCTCTTTCTTGATAAGCATTTTTTTTTCTTGCCATGTTCGAAGCTTCGGCTTTGGTAAAAAATATTCTTCTGAAATTTCAGTATTAGAGTCTATTTCGGGCAGCTGCATCCGCTTTTTCGTTTCCCGAAATACCGGCGTGGCCAGCTATCCACTGGAACATGATGCAATGCCCAGAAACCTTAGCCTTGTGGTCAAGATAAGCAATGTCAAATGCTGCAGGCTGGTTATTACATCGCTTGTGCCTGTTCCACATACTTTGTAGCGCTGTTTTCGAATCTGTGATTATCACCCATGTCTTTGGCGGCTGCTGAAGAAGTACATACACAAGGGCCTCCTTAATGTCATAAAGCTCAGCTGACGTAGATGATGTTGCTCGCTCAAGACGAAACGAGAATCGTTGCCCTGTAGAGGGCACAAAAAGTCCGCACGATGAGCGGCGTTAAATTGTAATGTCATCTGTGAAAATGTGTATTGCGGCTGCGTATTCATTGCGCATATGTAGAGCGCGGTATAGAGCCATTGGCTTTCCGATACTTCGGAAAGAAAGTTGCTCTATGTTGTGCCCTATATTTTGGACTCCTAGCCATGGTGGCTCAGTCGTTTTGACGCTGCGCTGGTAAGCACAAAGTCGCGGGATCAAATCTCGGCCGTGGCGGCCGCATTTCGAAGTTCCTGAAATGCAAAAAGCCCGTGCACATTGCAATGGGTACACGTTAAAGAACCCCAGGTGGTCAAAATTATTCCAGAGTCACTACGGCGTCCCTCATGGGCAGATCGTGGTGTGGGCGCGTAATGCCCCAAAATTTAATTTTGGACGCCTCCGGACCTCTCCGTTAATAAATCAAATCAAATGAAATTTCTTCGGATAGATGTAACAAGAGATGCCTTACAGTTAGTCGTATCCGAAGGCAATGGAAACATTACAGTAATTTTTTATAGATGAACCTGACTCTGCGAACTCGTGTAACTGCTTTTTATGTTTATTTTTTTCTCGCGTGTGTGTTTCTATCTCTGTTTCTCTTATCGTTCTGTCCCCATTTACCATCTTTCCGTTTAGGCTATTTCAAACGGCATATCTACATCTGGTCATAACTTCTCCGCCTTTCTTTTTACCTAACCTCTCTCTCTTTCACTGTGCGAACGCTCATGCACTCATCGAAAATGAGTTGTGGGCCAGCTCGCCGTCTGGCTGATTGCCGTAACATTTTGTGGGTTGACCGAGGAGGCGACTTATTAAATGTGTCGTGGCCGTGCGGAGCTGGCGGAAAAGCTTCATGGCCGGAAACATGGTGTGGGAGGTGTCTTGTTGGGACCATACGTCGACTATAGGGGGAGGGGGGGGGGCTTAATATTTTTTCGGCGACACGCGTAAGCGTTGTACGCCGTACAGGTGAAATACGTGAACTTGCCGTTTTTGCGTCTTTTTCTACCCCGTCCCACGCGCGCTCGGCGGGCGCCTCGGTTGGTAATCGGAACGGCGGTCGACTTTGCCGTCACGGCTGGCGGTCAGCGGACGTGACGGGCCGACCCCCGCATCCTCTGCGCTCAAAGTCGCGGCCGCAGTTTCGACGCGCTGCTCCGCGCTCTCCTCCTCTTCGCAGCGTCGCAGCCATCCGCGACTTTTCGTGGGGCGGCCCGTCGGTGCTTAGTGCGCGCTGTTCCGGCGCTCGTGGCGCCATTCCACGGCTCGCTTTCCCCACGGCGAAGAAGGAACGGCCAGCCACGCGCATTCCCACTGGGGTGTGCGTTACGCTGTCCATCCGTCGTTTCTGCGATTCGGAACGACGGGACAGCCGAAGTCGCCTGCCACGTGAGTGCTAACGCGAGTCTTCTTGCACATGCCTCCCACGAAAACCAAGCTGCGCTATCAGAATTGGAGCCGGATGCTGCGAGCCAGGAGCCGAACTCGTAAATGTGTAATGAACTCGTAAGTGAACTAGTCAGACTAGCTCCCGTGATTGGTCGGCTCTCGCACGCTGGCTAATGGGGAGAGGGCAGCCGTGGGCAGAGTAATAACAACAAAAACAAAAAGGCACCGCCGACTCTCGAACCTCTCACGCGTGAATACCTTTACGAATTCGGCTCAACTGTCGCTGACAGCAATTCTAGCTCAAAAAGCACTGCTTAATTTTGCGTGCTAGAGAGTATAGCATAATCAGTTGAGCTATCCACGAGCTCGAAACAAGGTGCCGCAGTTCTGTTTTGCTCTGTTCATTTCTGTGTCCCCCTACATTGAACTCTAAGTAGCATGTTACTTTGCTATACCTATCTGTATTCTCGTGCATGCGATAGAGGGGAGAGAGAGAGACTCTTAAGACGAAGCTTTAGCCCAGGGGTTCCTATCTATATACATGAGAACGAAGAAACCGTTCTTCTGGGCAACTATTGCACCGAATTTGATGAGCTTTATTGAATTTAAAAGAAAAAGCTAGAATTTAGTGGCTTTTAGCGGGAAATTTTTTATTTAGGATGTCGATTTCTTTTAGAAAGATTGTTGAAAATTGCAAAAGTTCAAGAAACAAGGCTATCGAGTTTACAACTATGTAACTTAGCAATGAAAAATTATATGACAGTTCTGTAAACTGCAACTAGTAATATGCCTAAAGCGGACGAAATTAATATATCATACACCGCTCTGAAATACACCATTAATATCCCCGTGGGACTTACGTGAAACCATTGTAAGCATTAAGATATTCTACTGCATATCATATTGACCGCAACAAAGACGGGGACAGAGGGAGAGAACACATAAACAGCACGGGCGGTAACTTTCAACCGCCCGTGCTGTTTATGTGTTCTCTCCCTCTGTCCCCGTCTTTCTTGCGGTCAATATGATATGCAGTAAATACCAACTAGGCCAAAGTGAAGTTCTTCTGAAGATATTCTACATAATCTGCGAATTCATATAATATGTTTGCTACTTTAGATGCTCGAACGGATGCCCTTTACAGAGCTGCGATATATGTTTTTGGCGCATACCTACGAATTCGCTAACTGCGTGCTTCTATTTTTTTTAACTTACGAATATTTAGTAATCTTTATAAAGCATTGAAGGCCCTAAATCAAACTTCTTCTGATACAGCCACTAGAACTGAACTTTTCTGTCAAATGCAACAAAGTTTATCGAAACCGCTCCAGTGGTTGTCTCATAAAAGCACTTCTGCGTTTACATGTTTTGAATAGGTGGCAGAAGCTGAAGTTTCCTTTTAATTGAAAGGGCAGTTTTGTCTATCGGTACGCCTAGCATGCTTATCGAGGTGTATGCGATGATAAATGAAATGATATCGGCATACATACTACGGACATAACACAGACAAAACACACAACATACAGAATTAACATATCTCCGTCGAAGCCAGTGCCTCGCAGAAAAGTTAAACGCGCCTCCATAGCGCGGGACGCGCAAGTGGCACTGGCCCATGGTTCAAGCACATGTCGCAGCTCATTGTGATTCATGAGTTATATTCACTGCTGACGTTCAGGCGGCCCTTTCGAGCCAGAGAGAAAGAGTAATGCACATAAGTCACCTTGAACAATGAGGGAAGTGACGAATGAAGTGGAAGGTCGTGATTGAAATCGAAGAACTGACAATGTTCTTTCTTTTCTGTTTGGCTTGCAGAGAGCGGTATCGCACGTAGGAGCACCCTTTTAACTTCCGCGGATACGATACTGTCATTGCATTGTACCGGAAAATACCAGGACTGCAATAGCAATAGTTTTATTTTGGTACGCCTGAACTGTATACCCGCTCGCATTTCGTCCCTCCGTCATTCCCAACGGCAGATGCTGGGCTTCGTTTCTTGTGCCTGCGCTTCTACAGCGTGCAATTTCATTTCGTTCAGTTTCGATCTCACCTTGTGCCACAATAATTTGAGTTTGCTCTGGCGTGCTGAATAGCACGGTGTATCAAATATCTCGTTCCTCCTTTATGAATTGGTTCTCTCGAAAGCTTTCCCCGTTCTCGCTGCGCTGAAATGAAAATCGCTCTGAAAGAGTTTATTGCTCAGCACTGAATCCGCCCCGCTTCTTCATTACTCCTTTGTTAAACTCCGCCGTTTCAATCCTTTTCTGCTCAGTCTTCTTTCTAGCAGCCAAGAGCCGTGGAAATGCTCCTCTTGTTTTTATATCAATTACTTTTTGCGACAATCCCTGCACCTGTAGAAAAACGCCCCTTCGATACGGCGGCTGCTCTGAACCACGTTTCCGGAAGCTTCGGAATGTGCCATGAATAATGCATGCAGAGAGCACCTTAAAAAGCGTACGTATAGTATATACAGGGAAAACTAAAGTCTTGTCTGATCCCCTCCCACCTCTTCCTTTATTTGTTTTTTTTTTTCTGAGCGGAAACTTGAGGACACCCGATATTGAGTTCCTTGCACTTAGTAAAAGTCAAGTGTGCTATGCAAAGCAATAACAACTTGCTCTTGTTACAGTGTTCCGGTGTTGTACGTAAACCACGCCCCACTTCTTGGCGAGGCTGTCCCTGCGCCGTGAACCTCCAATTATTATCCCAAAGAACGCAGCGCACTGATAAGAGCCACGGGATGAATGACTCAACCAAAATTATTTGATAACTCTGGCAACTTTAATCAAAGCGAGAAGCAGATAGAAAGTGAAGATCAAATAATCTTGGTAGCGATGTTCAAAACTGCGAAGTGGTACATATGTAGGAATGGTGAAGGCCTGGATTGGGAAATAATGTGATTGCTGGGAATGCATATACCTGAATTATCGGTATCCAGATATAAATATGATTCCTGTATTTTTACGTTCTGGTTAGTACGCGAGCTACTGATGCATTTTGTTGCGTTGATATGGCACATTCTCTGCTTGTGTGCTAGCGCGCTTCATTCAAAAGGATGTACCAAAACATCGCGTGCTCCAAGACACGCACGATCATATTCACCTAACTTTCAGAGGAATGCGAGGAATGCGTAACTTCGTGCACCTCCTCTCGTGGGGCAGAAACCGAAGCCTTCAATACCATGGACACATAGGTGCCGACTACAGGGGAGGGAGGGGGAGGGGGCTCCGGGGCCTGAGTCCCCCCCGGGGTACTAGGGGGGGGGGGGCTGAGCTCTCCCCGGCGATACCCAAGCCTACCCCCCTTTAACGTGTCAGTGCCAGAGTTTTGTCAACCACATCATTTGAGGTTTCTTTTGACGTGCCTCGACCTTCTCACTTAAAATTTTATTGTGGCTAATAGGTTACTGCATAAGTGTTGGTGCCGACGTGCACGGATTTTAATTCACGCTTTGCTTTATTTCTGCAAATCCTGACAACAGGAGAACAAGCGCATTAGGAGTACCAGCGGCGGCTTCCTCATCCGTATTTTTCACTTCAACATTGTTTTCAATTTCCACTGTTAACACCATCCACATCCACAGTATATTTACATTATATACAGGACAAAGCTTATTATATCTTTAAAAAGAAGGAGGTAGCCAATTAACAATTATTTCTAAAGGTATGGAGAGTTTAGGCCTACAGAATGAATATGTTGCTGTATGTTCAGCTCGCTTAAAAATGCTTTGCATGCTTTTATGACCCTGAAAAAAAACCTGTGGACTTTAGTGACCCCTTCGGCAGAGTCTTCTATCAACGGCGCGTGAAATGCACATGTATGACATAACATTTATTATGGAGGGAAACATCGTCACTTGCATGCAGAGGTCATAAATATATACAGGGTGTCCCAATTAACTATCATGTACCAAGATTAAAAAAGAAAACCAATGCGTTACTCGAATAAAACCTAGTACATATTGTTTTCTGTACAGTGGAGTAGCTGCCATGATTTTTTTGTTACTGACATTTTATTAGGTAATGGTAATTAATTATCTAACTCGAGACGTACTATGATAATTATCAAAGTGTCAATGAGGCGTTTGTAGGCACAGCCAAGGGACATCTAACTGCGGTATTTTCAGTGACGTACTAATTGCATAATAATTTTTTCCGACTGATAAGTAAGCCCTGTGAAATACGGCGAATACCACGTGACTGCGCTCCCACCCGCATCATAAAGCAGCACCCTCGAAAAGGCTCCCTCTGAGTTAGCCAGAACGAAATGAAGGAAATAAAGAGAAAAATTGCCGCCCAAGCACTCCCTACAGATGGTTAACCAGGGAAGCTGAAACGTGCGGCCCCGATGTTTGTCACTTGGTTAATCCCGACAGTTCCTTAAACGGCGGTTTCATAGGCTGACGGATCCTCGCTACGCAGTTGATGCGTGCGCTCAGCTGCACGAGCCTGTTCTTGTGCCTGGGCTGCAGCATCGGCACGCCATAGACGAGCTTGTTACCGGTTCTGCTCGCAGCGTTGCTGATCGAAAGCTGCCTACTCCTCAGGAGTACGTATGACGCGTGGCCTACCCATTTCGGAGCCGGAGAGAAACTGCTGCGCACCCGCTCAGCTGCGACGGACAGGAATGACGTCACTACTGGCGCAGCCAATCGCGCGCCTCTCTTTCGCTTCTTTTTTTCGTGCATTCGCATGGGGTGGCGCCGGAGAAGTTTTCGGCGTACAGGCGACAGACGAATCAGCTAGGAATATATTGCTTAGCTGTAAAACATCAAGGTAGTGCCTTATCTGCCGCGCCTCGGCTGAATAACACGTCGCGTTTGTGTTATTTGGAAACAAGCTGTGATAGCTGGTGTCTTAGCGTAGATAAAGTGCACGGATGGTTCTTTCTTTTTTGCCACAAAACCTATCACCACAACAGAAAATTGATATCGTCAGTGCAAAGATTTAAAGGTGCGCTTTGTTTCTTCCCAGTCATCATGTCTTTCTCTTATGACCCGAACGAAAACATGATCCTTGCCCTGGAAGCTGCGAGTGACAAGAGGAAGGCCCTCAAATATATATCAGTCATGGAAGTGTGGCGGTAGACCAACCGCGTCGACTATCATCAGAAATAATGAAAACGTGAGACAAACCGGCAGCTTCAAGAAACATTGGCGTAGGACTCCCTCTTTGAGTCCTAGCCTACGCACGGATGTTCTACCATTTCTGGCCCCAAACCCTCATGTAGCGTGTAGGACGTGGCCGCCCAGGTACCAATTTCCAAGTCGTCAGTTTGGGGGATTCTAAATGACTCGGCCTTTCTACCGTACCACCTTAACCAGCACCAATGCTTGGAACAAAGGGACCTGTAGAATCATCTAAATTTCTCGAATTGGTTCCTCGCAAATTCCGATGAGTCACCGGATCTTTTGAAAAAGCTTAAGAGCACAAATGAAGCCAATTTTCACAGAAACGCCCAGGTAAATTTGCATAATGCACACTATTGGAGTGACTACAATGCACACCGGGTAAAGAGCAATTGGCACCCCCACCAGTGGTCGTTTCCTTGTGGTGTGCAGAATTTACGCCGGTGCTATAATCAGTTCCATTTCTTCGATTATTCACTGAGTGGACTGCGTTACATGAAGGAAATCCTTGAAGGAGTGGTGGATGAGCTTCGCAGCGAAGTTATTTATTCATTTTATTTATTTATTGATACTGTTAGCCCAAAGGCCGATACAGGGTGGAGTAATCATAAAATAAGCTTCAAAGATCGCTACAAACACGAGCGCTACACAAATCAATCCAGAAAATACAACTGCTTAGGTGTGCCAATTTTACACAAGAATGTAAGCATTGTATAACAGGCACCCAACATTACAAGCAACAACTGTACCATACAAAATAATATTTTCAACATCACAAACAGAAACTTCAATATCCCGTAGGATCATTTCAATCATGTCATGTTGTACATGCTGCTTATCATCGCGCAAAAAAAAGCTAATAATGTGAGAAGATGGTTACATAGAAGAATAATAGGCCAGGGCAGATTTTTCAAACTGTTCTAGAGAATCAATTTCCGTTATGCTATGCGGTAGCGCATTCCAATCTTCAGTCGTTTTAGGAAAGAGGGAGTACTTAAATGAGTCAACGTTTGCTGGTATGGGCATACATTGGCCCTCGTGGCTAGACCTAACGGACCGTGATATCTGTGACGTTCTCTTTTGTAAGTACCTTTGTGTGTCGAAATTAAAGTGGTTATGTTTCATTAAATAAATAAATTTTAGTCTAGCTACTTTTCGCCGCAGCGAAAGCTCGGGCAAGTTTAGTTGAGTGAGCATCTCAGTCACAGAATCCGTGTACCTATATTTTGACATAATAAACCTTGCTGCACGCCTCTGTATTTTTTCAATTTTATTTACTTCATTCTTCTTATACGAATCCCATATTATGCTAGCATATTCTATCGCATATTCTATGCAATTAGTTTAACATCTCGGCGAGCAAGTTGAAGCCTCCGTCTTAGTGACCTAAGTTTAACCTCTGCGGCATTACATAAATTAGTGATGTGTTTTTTTCAAGATAAGTCATCTGATATCGTAATGCCTAAATATTTGAAGTGGCTCACTTGTTTTATTGGTTTACCATATAACTTGTAATTGTAATGTAACACATTTCTTGTTTTTCAAGTTATTCGCTCATAAACAGTTCTTTCGTAATTTATTTTAATTTTCCATCGCTTGCACCAATGGGTGATTGATTCTAGTGCTGAATCTAACTTTAATTGGTCTTTATGACACGAGATTTTAGAGTATATTAAGCAATCATCCCCAAATAAACCAACACCCGCCGTGGTTGCTCAGTGGCTATGGTGTTAGGCTGCTAAGCACGAGATCGCGGGATCGAATCCCGGCTACGGCGGCCGCATTTCGATGGGGGCGAAATGCGAAAACACCCGTGTACTTAGATTTAGGTGCACGTTAAGGAACCCCAGGTGGTCGAAATTTCCGGAGTCCTCCACTACTGCGTGCCTCATAATCAGAAAGTGGTTTTGGCACGTAAAACCCCATAATTAAAAAAAATAAACCAACCATTATTTTATCATTAAGGCCATTTGTCATGTCATTATTATAACATAGAAACAATACAGGTCCTAACACAAACCCTTGAGGGACACCTGATGTTACTTATAGAATTTTCGATTTCTTTCCTTTCACTTCCACGTACTGTGATCTGTTAGTAAGGTATGAAAGAATCCACTTAACTATATTTAATTTAACTCCGATATCAAGTAGTCTACCAATCAAATCCGAGTGTTAAACGTGGTCGAAGGCTTTTGATAAATCTAGGCAGATTCTGTCCACCTGACCTGTTTCATTAATTACCTGAGCAAAATCGTGTACTGTTTCTGCAAGCTGGGTGATAGTGGACAATCGGCTCCTAAATCCGTGCTGGTTAGAAATAAATATGTTCGAGCTTTCGATATAGTTAAACAAGCTTTTTGATAGGATATGCTCGAACATATTGCAGCAAGCACATGTAATTGAAATTGGTCTGTAATTCTGAACTATATGTTTGTCCCCAGTTTTATGAACTGGCACGACTCGCGCCATTAACCAATCATTTGGTAAATTGTGCTGTTCAAGAGACGCACGGAAAATTATCAGCAAATACTTCGCGATCCATTCAGCATATCGACTCAAGAATTCATTAGGGATGCCATCTGGGCCAGGAGACTTTTTCGTGTCTAGACCTAGAGGAAGTGAAAGTATACCTTCTACAGTTAAGGTAATGTCCGGCATGTCTGAACGAGCATTAGTCATTTTCTCTCTTATTTCTGCAGGCAATGTAAGGGAGGGTCAAACACGGAATGGAAAAATTTGTTGTATATATCAACAATTTGCGCAAAGTCCGTAATTATACATTCATTGCTAATAACATACCTCACATCCTCACGTGATGGAGCAAAGTGACGCCAAAAACGCTTTGGCGAATCTTTCATAAACCATGATAAAGTGTGGGAATAGTAATGTTCTTTCGCAGTAGATAATTTTTCCTTTAGTATTATCGAAAGATCTCGAATCTCAATATGATATTTATTTTTAATTTTCCTTCTACGTTTTAATTTCCGCTTTAACTGAATGATTTCTCGGTTCACCCAAGGATTTCGCTTTTTCACTTTTTTTATCTTCGTTGGAACACAGTTATGCAAACAGTAATTGACAATACCTTTTAACTTATGCCACAACGTATTGACCTCAGCTGCTTCATCAAACGTCTCCAATGCCATGTCCAGGTAATCTAGGATGCTGACATCATCTGCTGCAGCAAAATTTCTTACGTGTATTGCTTCTCTGTGGAACTTGACTGGCAACACTTTTTTATGCACAGTAGGACAAGTTTGTGGTCTGAAAGTCCGTTCAGTAATCCTGCTATCTATAAATACAAGGTCAAGCACTGACTCGGTGGTTGGTCCAATTCTAGTTGCTTCATTAACAACCTGCGTAAGATCTCTGCTAAATACCATGTCCAATAAAGCATCACACCGTTTCAAGTGTGCCGAGCCAGTCTGCCGCACATCCCAATGAATATCTGGCACGTTAAAATCACCTGCTATGATGAGACGCGTGTTTTCAGATACATTGTCAGACAAAAAGTCGTGAATTGATTTTAGAAAGGCAAGAGGGGCATTAGGAGGTCTATAAACAGCGTCAGTGACGCAAGAAGAGCCACACAGCATTGATGTACACCAAATACTTTCGTTATCGGGACATTCGCGTATCATCACAAGCTCAATATCTTTTTTATGAACGATCGCTACGCCACCACCACGAGTTTCACGATCCTTGCGGATAGCTTGATAAGAGGGGGGTATTGTTTCGCTGTCGCCTATGCCCGAGCGCAACCAGGTTTCAGTCACAATGACAATATCGGGGTTATACAGAAAAATAAGGTGTTCAAATTCCGTGGTTTTGTTCACTAGGCTGCGAGCATTAATATTTACTAGCGTGAAATCTCGTGTTTGGTTTCTACAGTGTCATTCAGACTCACATGCAGTTCTGTTTTTCTTGCTTGTTTTCATTCTACAAGACTGCGCATCGTTCCCTGCATACAACTCGTTGTCGATAACAATCATGTCGTACACGAGTCGAACCTTTAGGCCCCGTTCCCTTTCTGCTTTTGCGCTTTCCGCTGTCAGTTTTCCCTGTCACATCTTCCCTTCTGTGGTATCAGCAAAATGGGGCACCCGCTCACAGCAGCAGCCGAGCACAAAACTGGCTCGGTGCGACTTTTCATGTGCAATAGAGTGGCAGTCACGGGCCTGTACAATGGCCGGCTATAGGTCAACTGACCTCTCTTCACTAAATTTCTTTGTTCGGGGTTATGTGAAAGATCGTGCTTACATGATCGAGACGGACGTCAGGTTAGCGTAAGACAAAGACAACGGTTCTGTGCCGTAGAATTCGAGCGTCGGTAATGAAGAAAGCCACTGGAAACGTGATAAAGCGGACTGAGTACTACGTAGCTGCTGAAAGAGACCTATTCGAACACCTCCTGTAGGCATGAACTGGTGTTCCACGGCACTTATGAGCTCATAGATAATAAGGGCACACTGAAATGTGATGTATTTTCTTTCTTTTTTTTGAGCAGGCGTCCAGGTTGCAAATTCGGCTCATTTGAAGTGGTTATTTACTTTCTTGAATGTGATAGTACGCGCTTAAGGCTAGATGCGCTCGGCGTTTTATATGAATGCACAGAAAGAGACAACGGCCGAGCGGGGCGAGCGCGAGCAACAACAACAACCGTCTTCTGTCTCTTCGTCTTCTGCTGGCGCCCGTATTACTCATTACAATCACTACTTGGCAAAAAAGGAGGCATCCTGGCGATCTATGGAACAGGCAGCACTGGTGGGTTGTAGTGCGGCTTCAGTCGGTCGACATGAACAGTGTCGTGTCTGCGATGCCGTTGGGCCGTAGATGACTGAATAGGCTCAATGACGTAGTTGACCGGGGACGTCTATTGTAGAACCAGGTAAGGGCCGTCATACTTTGAGCTGAACTTTGTAGAAAGGCCAGGAGTAGATGAAGGAACGCGGAGCCATACAAGCGTTCCAGGTGAACATGATGCAAAAGTCAAGGTTGCGTCTCGGCCATGTTTCTGGTTGGCCTGGTCTTGCGCGGTAAGTGAGCAATCGATCTGACGACATTCTTCGGCACAAGTAGCGGCTTCGGATAGACTCGTAGATTCGGAAGCGTCGGGGCGGTATACAAAAGAATTGTGTCCATAAACGAGGAAGGTTCGCGAGCATAAAGAAGAAAGAAGGAAGAGAATCCCGTGGTAAGTCTGAGTGGCGCTATTGTAAGCATACGTAAGAAAGGGGAGGATGCGGTCCCGGTTAGTGTGGTCAGCGGAGAGGTACATGGCGAGCATGTCGCCGAGAATACGATTAAAGCTTTCAGCCATGCCATAGGTTTGCGGATGATATGCACTTGTAGTTCTATGGATACTGCTGCATTCGCGAAGGAGGGCTTCTACAGCTTCAAATGGAAATGAACGACCGTGGTTACTCAGTAGCTCGCGAGGCACATCGTGTCGAAGAACAAGGTTGCGAAGGATGAACAAGCCGACTTCACGTGCTGTGGCCGCCGATAGTGCTGAAGTTAGGGCGTAGCACGTGAGGTGGCCCACGGCGACGATGATCCAGCGGTTGCCATCTGGGGTGTATGGTAGAGGGCCGTACAAATCAATGTCGATGCGGTCGAAAAACCGGGAGGGACAAAGCAATGGCTGGAGCGGCCCTGTTATCTTGTGAGATGGGCTCTTGCGGTGTTGGCACTTGGAGCACGAGTGGACGTACTGCCGAACGAAGCGGTACATTCCTCGCCAGTAGTATCGAAGCCGTATGCGTGCGTACGTCTTTAGTACACCGACATGGGCGCATTGCGGATCCGCATGAAAAGAGGCACATACGTCGGAACGTGAATGGTGTTTGGATCGGACTGCTGGTACGATCTGTTGGGAACTCGGCGCTGACGCCCGTGGTTGTACCTGGGTCGCAAGCCCCAAGGGTAGCGTTGGCCTGGCGGCCTGGGGTACAACTGGAAGCATCCGAAGGTCCCGGCAAAGCATGAGTCGACTGGTAACAACGAAACAACTTGTTTATTTTAACATCGCAAAGAGTTGGTGGTCAGGTTTGACCGAAGTAGAGAGACGGGAGAGCACTTCACTCGACAGAAGAAATCGGAGCCCTCCTTTTGGCGTCCGGGGGCAGCTGTTTTTATACTCTCGCAGTTGAGGGCAAGAAGGAACCCCTCAAAAGACGAGCACGTGAATGTACAATGGGCTAATGGTGACGCACACTGTCGTAGCGATGCCGTAGCACCATGTCGAGCACGATCTCGTAGCACCCTGTCGTGGCGCTGCCGGTCGGACACAATGACTGTAATGAGAAGATGGTCCCTGCTTTGGCATCGCCTGTTTCGGGCATAATGACTGGAACGAGATCCCTGCTTTGGCATCGCCTGTTTCGGGCCCAATAACTGGAATGAGATCCCTGCTTTGGCATCGCCTGTTTCGGGCACAATGACTGGAACGAGATCCCTGCTTTGGCATCGCCTGTTTCGGGCCCAATAACTGGAATGAGATCCCTGCTTTGGCATCGCCTGTTTCGGGCACAATGACTGGAATGCGAGGATGATCCCTAGGCGGTCGCATCGCCGCAGTCGCGCCTGGAAACACCTGGCGATGAGTGTTGCGGCGACGACGATCGGGCCAAAATGTCCGCCGCCCCGCCGCAGTCGCGCCGGCAAAACCACGTGTCGCAGGCGAAACGCAACAGACCGCCCCGCCGGGGGAAGGAGATCCCGATGGACAGGGGACTGCATCCGCTGTCCGGAGGGATGTCGCTCGATGATGCTCATAACCGAAGTCGGGCGTCCCTCGACGTTTCTTGAGCGCAGCGCACAGAGAAGGCCTTGTTCTCTTGTTCAGGTTCGCACGGGACACTGCAAAGTGACTTCGGGAGAGTTCACATTTTTGTTCTCGTTCCCGGCAAGCGTTAGAACTACGCTGAAACTCAACCGCTCAGTCAGCAAGCACGGCACAACCCTCACTAAGCCCTGCCAGGCTCTTTCCCCTTTTTATACCACTGCCTAGTTCCTTACAGTAGTCTAGCATCACTCAGAACGCGTCCACAAATTGAAAAATTGCACTAGAAAGCATATCATCACTTTGAAACACTAAACAAAAGCAGTATGTTAAAAAAAATCCTGCCTCAGGAAGAAAAACATCAGTAACAAACAATTTTGAGGCTGATTCCTACGTTAGGGGCTTCGACTTAAGCCATCGGCGTTACCGTTGAGACTCCCCTTTTTGTAACGCACCTCAAAGGAATATTGTTGTAAAGCGAGGCTCCAGCGCAGGAGGCGGCCATTTTTGGGAGAGATGGTCTGCAGCCATTGGAGAGGGCAGTGATCCGTCTCAATGATAAACCTCGAGCCGGCTAGATAGCATGACAATTTCTGAACGGCCCACACGAGACACGCACACTCTTTCTCGGTGGCGCTATACGCCTGCTCACGACTGGTCAGCTTACGACTAGCATACAGGACGGGGTGTTCTACTTCTCCATTTTCCCGTTGGCACAGTACAACGCCCATGCCTCGCTCACTAGCATCGCACTGAACAATGAACCCTTTTGTATAGTCTGGCGATCGTAGCACAGGCTGGCTTGTTAGGGCACTCTTTAGGGCGCTAAAAGCTCTTTCCTTTGTCTCGTCCCAGACGACTGTTTGAGGCTCTGTTTTTCTTAGAGCATCCGTCAGGGGAGCCGCGATATCAGAGTACCTAGGGATGTACCTCTGATAGTAGCCGGCGACACCCAAGAACGACCGAATATCGGTCTTGGTGCGCGGTTGCGGAAAGTCTCGCACAGCGGCCACTTTTATTTCAGAGGGGCGGCGACGACCCTGACCAATCACGTGACCGAGGTAGACAACCTCGGCCTGTGCTAACTGGCACTTAGGAGCCTTGACTGTCAAGCCCGCTTCGCGCAGGCGGGTTAGCACTGCCCGCAAGTGTGCCATATGCTCAGACCAGGATGCGGAGAATATCGCTACGTCGTCTAGATACGGTAAAGCGAATTCTTGCTGTCCCCGCAACACTTTATCCATGAGGCTTGAAAAACAGTATGGCGCGTTCTTCAAACCAAAACTCAACACTTTAGGGCGGAATGTTCCCATTGGTGAAATGAACGCCGCATACCTACTAGCCTCTTCTGTAAGTGGAACCTGCCAATAACCCCTGACAAGATCTAGGGTGGAAATAAACTGAGCGCTACTAACTTTCTCAAGGCGCTCCTCGATGTTAGGGATCGGATAGATTTGATCCTTAGTGATGGAATTAAGCCTGCGGTAGTCGACGCAAGGACGAGGTTCCTTGCCCGGTACCTCAACTAAAATCAAAGGGGAGGTATAATCACTCTCACCTGCCTCAATAACACCGAGCTGTAGCATTTTCTTTACCTCAGCCTTCATAATATCGCTCTGGCGGGGTGACACCCGATACGCCTTGGATCGTACTGGCTCTGGGGAGGTAAGTTCTATATCATGAGTAAGTACCGAAGTCCTACCAGGCCTCTCAGAGAACAGACCTTGAAACTCTTGTAATAGCTGGTGTAGTTCGGTTTTCTGCTCAGGCGACAGCGGTGCTTTACTGATAAGGTCACTAATGACTTGACCGGTGTCTTCCCTGTTCGTCACTGAGCCTAGTCCCGGAAGCTCGACCGGAAGCTCTTCAGGAACGTTTACCATCATGCACACCACTGCTTCCCTTTGTCTATAAGGTTTGAGCAGATTACAGTGGTAAACTTGCTGTGCTTTCCGCTTTCCTGGCAGACTTACCACGTAGTTAACGTCCGACAGTTTCTGAACAATTCGTGCTGGGCCCTCCCACTGCACGTCTAGTTTGTTGTTTAGCGATGTGCGCAATATCATGACCTCATCGCCAACCTCAAAACGACGGGCCCTGGCTGTCCGATCATAATAAACCTTGGCCCTCTGCTGGGCCTTTGTCATTGCTTCACCTGACAACTCCTGTGCCCTTCTTAAGCGTTCGAGGAGCTTAAGCACGTACTCCACCACGACTGGGTCGTCGCCCCTACCTTCCCATGATTCTCGAAGCATGCGAAGCGGAGATCGAAGCGAGCGACCGTACACCAGTTCAGCTGGCGAAAACCCCGTAGCCGCATGCGGCGCGGTCCTTAAAGCAAACATCACCCCAGGCAGACACAGCTCCCAGTCAGTTCGATGTTCAAAACACAACGCTCTCAACACGCGCTTCATGACGGAGTGGAGCTTCTCAACGGAATTCGACTGTGGGTGGTACACTGAGCTGTGTAACAGCTTTACCCCACACCTTTCGAGAAAAGTTGTCGTCAAAGCGCTAGTAAACACTGTGCCCTGATCTGATTGAATTTCTGCAGGAAAACCAACTCGCGCAAATATGGACAGTAGTGCATTAACTATCTCAACTGAGCTGAGTTCTTTAAGCGGCACTGCTTCAGGGAACTTTGTCGCTGGGCAGATCACAGTCAAAATGTGTCTGTACCCCGTGGCTGTTACCGGCAGAGGTCCCACTGTATCAATAACGAGCCGTCTAAAAGGCTCCGTTATGATAGGTACCAATTTCAACGGCGCCCTTGATTTGTCCCCTGGTTTGCCCACCCGCTGACAAGTGTCACATGTCCTCACGAAATGGTCTGCGTCCCGAAAACACCCTGGCCAATAGTACTCTTGCAAGAGACGGTCCTTAGTTTTCTTAACTCCTAGGTGTCCGGACCACGAACCCCCGTGTGACAAGCGCAACAGATCCTGACGATAGCATTGAGGCACGACCAGCTGATCGAACTCCACTCCTCTTCGGTCTAGATACTTCCGGTACAGGACTCCACCTCTTTCCACAAAACGCGCAGTTTTCCTGGCGATACCTTCTTTGACATTGCAGCGCACGTTTTCCAGGCTGCCATCCTTTTTTTGCTCGGCTATCAAAGCCGACCGGCTGACTTTTAGCAACCTATCAAGTCCGTCTGACGTAGGCGCGATGAGCAAATCAGTAGATAGCTCTTCTAACTTTCCCGTGTCGGGCATTTCCTCTCCAGTATCTGGCGCCTTTAACGTTACAGACTCAAGTTTATTCAGTTCGGGCGTGCTCTGAATATCAGCTTGCTGCGCCTCTGACCCTTTTTCGTTGTTTGATAACGTCGGCCCCGCAACTACCGCCTTTGCAGCGAGCTCCCGAACCTTCGATGTGGTTAAGGCCTGAACACTAGCTTCACCAAACAAAAGCCCCTTCTCGCGCAGGAGGTGATCGGACCTGTTTGAAAATAGGTACGGGTACTGGGGTGGCAGCATAGATGACACTGCGGCCTCCGTCTCAAGCGCTCCGAAAGGTCCTTCAATAAGCACTTTTGCTACCGGCAGACACACGCTATGAGCTTCCACGGCTTGCTTGATCCATGCGCACTCGCCCGTGAACATATGGGGTTCTACGTAAGATGGGTGAACTACATCCATCGTAGCTGCGGAATCGCGAAGCACTCGGCACTCTTTCCCGTTCACGAGGAGGTCTCGCATGTAAGGCTCGAGAAGCTTCATGTTCTCGTCAGTGCTGCCTATTGAAAAAAACACAACTTTTGGTGTTGTTTCCGGACACTGCGCCGAAAAGTGACCCGGCTTCTGGCACGTATAACACAAGCGCGCTCGCCTCATCTCGAACCGCTTTCTGCGTTTGGCTGCCGCCGTCTCTTTACGTTTTGTCGGACTGCTTTCACTTGCATCCTCACTACGCGTGTTCCCCTTTGCTCTCATGGGTGTGAACTTCGGCCTCTCAAACTTCGAGCCAAATTCACCCTTTTGACCGTCCTTAGCTCCGCGAGCTCGACGCGTCACAAACTCCTCGGCTAGCTCAGCGGCTCTAGCCACCGTACAAACGTCTGGCCTATCCAAGACCCAGTATCGCACGTTCTCCGGTAACCGACTATAAAACTGTTCTAGCCCGAAGCACTGCAGAACTTTATCGTGGTCACCAAACGCTTTCTCTTCTTTGAGCCACTCCTGCATGTTCGACATAAGCCTATACGCAAACTCTGTATATGACTCACTTTTGCCTTTCTCATTTTCCCGAAACTTCCGACGGAACGCCTCCGCAGACAGCCGGTACTTTTTTAGCAGACTCGATTTTACTTTGTCGAAATCCTCTGCTTCCTCTCTATCCAAGCGAGCGACTACGTCGGCCGCCTCGCCGGGTAACAAAGTGAGCAAGCGCTGTGGCCACGTTTCCCGAGAGAACCCCTGCTTCTCGCACGTTCGCTCAAAGTTAACCAGGAACAAACCAATGTCCTCTCCAAGCTTAAACGGCCGCATCAGGTCAGTCATTTTGAACAATACGCGTTCTCCTGCACCGTGTGCCTGACTTCCATTACGAGCGCGTTCCATTTCTACCTCAAGACGCTTCATTTCCAAAGCGTGTTGACGGTCACGCTCTTGTTGCTCTCGCTCTTTCTGTTCTTTACGTTCACGCTCTTCTTTTTCTTTTGCAGTCTCCCTCTCTTCAATAGTCTCAAGGCATTCCGACAGCTCGTCATCCTCAGCCTCTAACTCAAGAATAGCCTTTAGCAGTTCTGGTTTTCTGAGTTTGTCCGAGACATCCAGACCCAACTCTCTTGCAAGCTCCAACAATTTCGGTTTGCGCAACGACTTCAAATCCATGGCTGCTCTGAATGCTGCTTTCTCTACTGCTTACTATTGTCTTGCCGCAAACTAACCCGGCAGCAACGACAACCACAATTACCAGCTCTGTTTCTGACACTAACAAAAAGCCTGGCAAAGCTCAGAAGAAGAAAGTCCCGCACTCACCAAACCTCGCAGGCAGGAATTCCGCGCAGTCGTTCCGCTGCAGGCAACCAGTCGTCACACAGGGCTCGTTGCACTGCTCCCGGATCGTCGTTGAGCTGCTCAGCATACTGTCAACTGCATCTCTTTGCTGCTGGCCTCCGTTGTCGCGATCTCGCCGCTGGCAGACAGTTGTTTGAAGTCGTAGGCGATCCCACCGCTGCCACCAGATGTTTGGATCGGACTGCTGGTACGATCTGTTGGGAACTCGGCGCTGACGCCCGTGGTTGTACCTGGGTCGCAAGCCCCAAGGGTAGCGTTGGCCTGGCGGCCTGGGGTACAACTGGAAGCATCCGAAGGTCCCGGCAAAGCATGAGTCGACTGGTAACAACGAAACAACTTGTTTATTTTAACATCGCAAAGAGTTGGTGGTCAGGTTTGACCGAAGTAGAGAGACGGGAGAGCACTTCACTCGACAGAAGAAATCGGAGCCCTCCTTTTGGCGTCCGGGGGCAGCTGTTTTTATACTCTCGCAGTTGAGGGCAAGAAGGAACCCCTCAAAAGACGAGCACGTGAATGTACAATGGGCTAATGGTGACGCACACTGTCGTAGCGATGCCGTAGCACCATGTCGAGCACGATCTCGTAGCACCCTGTCGTGGCGCTGCCGGTCGGACACAATGACTGTAATGAGAAGATGGTCCCTGCTTTGGCATCGCCTGTTTCGGGCATAATGACTGGAACGAGATCCCTGCTTTGGCATCGCCTGTTTCGGGCCCAATAACTGGAATGAGATCCCTGCTTTGGCATCGCCTGTTTCGGGCACAATGACTGGAACGAGATCCCTGCTTTGGCATCGCCTGTTTCGGGCCCAATAACTGGAATGAGATCCCTGCTTTGGCATCGCCTGTTTCGGGCACAATGACTGGAATGCGAGGATGATCCCTAGGCGGTCGCATCGCCGCAGTCGCGCCTGGAAACACCTGGCGATGAGTGTTGCGGCGACGACGATCGGGCCAAAATGTCCGCCGCCCCGCCGCAGTCGCGCCGGCAAAACCACGTGTCGCAGGCGAAACGCAACAATGGCGAGGAATCACGAGCAACCATTTACGGCCATCGGGTACGTAGTTGCGGCGCCACAGGAGCCCTTCGCGGATGGCAAAGTATCGAGCAGTGCGACGAAGCGAGCGGTCAGTGGTGCGAGGTGACGGTTGAGATAAATACTTAAGAAGAGAGGCTATCCAAGGATCCTTGCGTTGCTCTGCTGGCATGTCGGCGAATGTAAGAGACGAAGAATCGTAGCTGGAGACAGACGGAGAACCATGCTCATCGGGCAGTGGTGAGCGCGGAAGAGCGTCGGCATCCGAATGCTCACGGCCTGACCGGTAGACAACACGGATGTCATAGTCCTGTAGACGAAGCGCCCAACGAGCTAGGCGGCCAGATGAGTCTTTCAATGACGACAAATAGCACAGGGCGTGGTGATCGGTCACGACGCCAAATGGACGGCCATATACGTAAGGTCGAAATTTGGTGATTGCCCAAACGACTGCAAGACATTCTTTTTCGGTGACTGAATAGTTCGTTTGCGCTTTGGTGAGAGCGCGGCTGGCGTAAGAGACGACGCCCTCTACGAAGCCAGATTTACGCAGGGCAAGAATAGCGCCGAAGCCTACTTCACTTGCGTCCCTGTGGATTTCGGTAGGAGCGTCCGGGTCAAAGTGGCGCAGGATAGGTGGGGATCATCAGTTTTGCCTTTTCTCAACACGTGGGTCGCTTCCCGGTCTGTTTATTTCGCTTTTATTTTATGCCATAAACCTGTTTTTGCAGCACGTATAGGTACACTCTCCTGAAAACTAAAACCGTCACTTTAATTTGGCTTTGCTTGGAAGTAAGTTTCTGGTACGAAATATAGCTGCGCACGCACTCTGTCGATGTGATGCGAGCAAAGCCGGGATTTTGAAACATGCTATGCCTATTAAGATCATGAATAGCAGGTTGCCATTATCCCTCATGAGAAAAGTGTAAAACAGCTGCGTCTTCATCATCATCATCATCAGCCTAGTTACGCCCACTGCAGGGCAAAGGCCTCTCCCATACTTCTCCAACTACCCCGGTCATGTACTAATTGTGGCCATGTTGTCCCTGCAAACGTCTTAATGTCATCCGCCCACCTAACTTTCTGCCGCCCCCTGCTACGCATCCCTTCCCTTGGAATCCAGTCCGTAACCCTTAGTGACCATCGGTTATCTTCCCTCCTCATTACATGTCCGGCCCATGCCCATTTCTTTTTCTTGATTTCAACTAAGATGTCGTTTACCCGCGTTTGTTGCCTCACCCAATCTGCTCTTTTCTTATCCCTTAACGTCACACCCATCATTCTTCTTTCCATAGCTCGTTGCGTCGTCCTCAATTTCAGCAGAACCCTTTTCGTAAGTCTCCAGGTTTCTGCCCCATATGTGAGTACTGGTAACACACAGCTGTTATACACTTTCCTTTTGAGGGATAGCGGCAACCTGCTGTTCATGATTTGAGAATGCCTCCCAAACGCACCCCAGAAGAATAAGAATGGGCTGCGTCTTACCAGTACTCAAATACGGAGCAGAAACCTGGAGGCTTACGAAAAGGTTCCTACTTAAATTGAGGATGACGCAACGAGCTATGGAAAGAAGAATGATAGGTGTAACATTAAGGGATAAGAAAAGAGCAGATTGGGTGAGGGAACAAACGCGAGTTAATGATATCTTAGTTGAAATCAAGAAAAAGAAATGGGGCATGGGCAGGACATATAATGAGGAGGGAAGATAACCGATGGTCATTAAGGGTTATGGACTGGATTCCGAGGGAAGGGAAGCGTAGCAGGGGCCGGCAGAAAGTTAGGTGGGCGGATGAGATTAAGAAGTTTGCAGGAACATGGCCACAATTAGTACATGACCGGGGTAGTTGGGGAAGTGTGGGAGAGGCCTTTGCCCTCCAGTGGGCGTAACCAGGCTGATGATGATGATGATGATGATGATGATGATGATTACATTGCTTTTCGCGTTTCGTGCGTGGTCAAAGCGGCGCTTCGGCGGCGTTATCAAAGGGCTTTTGATATCAATGTTATCAGTCGGCCTTGAGAGACGGATAATAAGTGTGACATAAAGAGGAAGGAAGAGCTGCAAAGCCGCGAAACCTGCTGTTGGTGCTCCTTCCGTAACATTATCAAGGTGATGCGCTGTCTCTTCGGGTTTGCGACAGCCAATGCAGTTGCTTTCAATCAGCTTACTTGAGGGCACTGCTTTATGATGCGGGTGGGAGAGCAGTCACGTGGTATTTTTCCTATGTCGTGAGGTTTGTTTGTCAGTCGGAAAAAAATTGTAGGCAATTAGTACGTCGCTGGAAACACCTCAGTTACATGTCATATTGGGGTGCTACAGGTGCCTCATTGAAACTATAAAAATTAGGACAGCACTTCTCTAGTTAGTTAACTCATTGCAATCGAAATAAATTTCAGGAACGAAAGAATTACTGGCGGCTACTCCACTGTACGGGAAACAATATGCACTAGGTTTTCTTCGAGTAACGCAACTGCTCTTTCTTTAATTCCTAGTACATGATAGTTGGGGCACCGTGTATAATTTACTCAGTAACCGAAATGAGGCCAAGCCGGATTAACTCGAAATCAGAATCAACAGTAGTCATGCGCAGGTGCGCTTATATTCGGACTCGCAGAAAAAAACAAAGACAGAGAGAGGCTCCTGTTTCCCCGGAAAGGCGAAGCAGTATTGTAGCGAAGTGACGCAGCCGTGAGATATCTGACGCATCAACTCACCAGGGAGACGGAAGAAGAATGGGGATGAGCTCTGGCAGGGGAAAGTCCAAATCCGCAGGTACGACGACGAGAGTAACATTTAAATAACTAGGTTTATTCACTTGGCATCTGCCGTAAGTTTAAACTGTACAAAAATATTTACAAACAGAACGATGTCATACCCGTCGTCGTCGGCCTGCCTGACCGGCCTGGTCTCCCCTGGTACCGTTGTCAGATGGGAAGAGGACTTGGCAACCAGAGGCGCCGCGTCCCAGAGCTTTCATGTACTCATCAACCCAGCATCATTCGATACATTGACCCCGGTACTCCCCCACAACCCGGGCTGACTGGGTGGGGGGACTTGGTTCGGGCCAACGGTCCTTCCCGGACAAGGGGGCTGTTGTGGTGCAGTCCAACTGAGGGACTGCACTCAACACACAAACAGCCATGTCGGTCTTGCAGGGCACAAGCCTGACTGACCCTCGGACTGCCCTGACGCAAAAGAGGTCAAGGCATACAACCATGGAGACCACCAAAGCCGTCCGCGGAGCAGCGCGACCACTTGAGGGTGCACCACCACCGGTTCCAGCTCTGGGTTCCACTGAGCCAAACAAAACCCCGTAGATCGACTGGCGCACACGGCCGAGTCGTGCGACCTTTGGAGCATGCATCATAACTTAATGGATAGCTTTCCACCTGACTCGTCAAAAATCACGGCAGGACGAGCCCACACTTCGAGAAACTTCTTCTCGCCCAAGCGGTGCCGCTCCCGGGTGAGGTGGAACCAGACCTCCTTCCGTGCTTTCGCAAGCACCTCGTGAAGGCCCGGTGCCCGACCCCCGAAAATTGCATCGCAGCGTGCCAGCCAAACTTGGTATGAGCACTCGGCGAGGAGAAGCACGAACTGGTTGATCGCCTGATTGGGCAAAGGGTGCAAAAATCGGACTGTCTCATAAGGAACGCCTGGGAGCCTAAATAGACTAGCAACTCTTTGGAGAAGAGCTGCAGGAAGCAAACACTGCGTAAAGATATGAACTGAGTCCTCACGCGCGCCACAGAAAGGACACACTCCACGAGCCGGGATGGCTGTGAAGGGCCTGTAGCTCAACGGCAGGCACCCTCGCGCCAGGCGGTACATAAAGGTGGCTCGCCTGGCGTCGAGGAAACCGGCCGTAATGAGCTTCCAGTTTGGCCTGTGAATCGACAGGTCGTACCTTTGGCAATGTGGGGGGAGTCCTGGGGTGAGGATATCCACTAACTCTTGGAGTGGAGCTGAAACTACGTCGATGCCTGGGTGAACCTTGCGGAGGCTTACCAAAGAGTTGGCAGCCGCCGCATAAATGGTGGACGGGGTACCTGAACGAGGAACACAGTGGGAAAATGTGCTCTGCGAGAACAAGCGGAGTCGGGTGCTAAGAAAGAAGGAAGTTAAGCTTCGAGTTAGGAGCATATCCGAGTTAAGAGCGACCTGGGTCCACCTGACGTGTAGTGCAGTAGCCACGATGCCCAGGTCGGGAATTCCGAGTCCTCCCTTGTCCCTGGGCAACTTGAGCACCCGCCTAGCTACACAACCAGTTGTACCCTTCCAGAGGAAGCGAAACAAGACCCTCTCCAAGATAAGCTTGGTTCGGGTTGGAATAGGAGACACACACGCCACATACGTCAGAAAGGAAAACAGAAGTGAGCGAAGGATTGTCGCTCGAGCAGTCAAAGGGCATGACAACGCGCTGAATTCCTGAACCCTGGCTTCAAGCTTCTCCTTAGCCTGTTGCCAGTTTTCGGGAGAGAGACCATCTGGTTCGAACTGGAAGCCTAGAATCCGCAGCCGCGTTTTCACGGGGAGACCATGAACGGGCTGCGGACTGGAAGGTGTGGAGTTCAAGTACATTGCTGCACTTTTGGACCTATTCAACCTTGCACCGCTCGCCCCGCAGTAACTGTCCATGACCTCCAGGACGCCGCAAGCTGATGCTTCGTCCGGGACGACAATGGACAAGTCGTCTGCATAGGCAAAGAGTGCAACCGGGGGGGAACCTGGTGGAAGTAGGAACCTGCCAATTCTGCTGTCACAAGACAACCTCTGCAGAAGCGGTTCAAAAGCGAGTACGTAGAGGGCAGGTGAGAGCGGGTCCCCCTGTCGCACACCACGTCCCACAATGAACGCCTCCGAGAGGCGGTCTCGTATGAGAACAGCAGAAGTCGGTCGAGAATACAAAGCTTGGATCATCTGTCTAAAACCCACACTAAAACCAGCCTCATCCAAAACACGGAAAAGGTACCTATGGCTAATGATATCGAAAGCCTTCTCCTGATCGAAGGAGCAAAGAATACCTGGAAGTTTCCTGGTATTTGCCCACAGGAGAAGGTCCCTTAGTGCTATACCGTGAAGCTGAGTAGAGCGCCCCTGGACACAACATGCCTGGTATGGACCCAAAACAGTGCTGAGCACTGGCGTGAGTCGCATACACAGGCACTTTGCTATGAGCTTATAATCGCAGTTCAGAAGTGTGATTGGACGCCATGCTCTCAGATCGGAGCTCCTCGACTCGTCCTTACAAAGGAGAGTGATTAACCCCTCTCGTTGAGACGCTGACAAAGTCCCTTCACTGAGTAGCCGGTTCACCAGTGATGTGAATGGCTTCCCTAACAGTGTCCAAAATTTAACATAAAATTCGACTGTCAGACCATCGGATCCCGGACTGCGATTACGCTTCATAGACTTCAATGCCGAAAAAAGCTCGTCCTCATCTATGGCTGAGTCGCACACTTGCGGCGGCTCAGCTGGCGAAGCAAAAGGAAACGCAGTTGGAGTGGCAGCTGGTTCGGCATACAAGGTCATGTAAAACTGCCTCGCCAGTGCAAGAACTCCATCTGGTGAATCGACTATGCTACCATCGCTTGGATCTATTAGGGAAGAGAGAGTTGTGCTCTTCCTTGAGAGATGTTTACGTAGGACGTTTCTGCTGCACCACGCTTCCATTTCCCACAGCTCTGCTCGGGTTGTGGCCCTCAAGCCATCCCAGCGTCGCTGCAGGAGAATCCGAAGTTCCTTTCGGAGTGAGGCCAGCGCCGAAGCAACTCCAGGACCGCCGGACAGTGGCCTCGAGAGCAGGAGGATCGCGTCGGAGACGATTTTAATCTCCTCACGCTCCTCGCGCGCTCGACGCTTGCCCCAAGACCTGAAGCACTCACGCACTCTGACCTTCACGTCATCCCATTCTGTACCACTTAGATTCGCTCTATTGTGCAGCGATCGAAAAAGAATGGATGATACCTCTGCGGTTGCCTGCCTGTCTTTTAGAAGACGTGGATACAGACGCCACGGTCTCTTCCCTTGCGGGACTATGCTAGAATCGGCGAACCGCAGAATTAGGAAGCTGTGGTCGCTAAGAGCAGAAGGAGTTAACCAAGAAGAATGCATACTAGGAGCCAGTGACGACGAGATGTAAAAACGATCGATGCGGCTCTGCATGCCTCTTCCTGTCCAAGTCATTCCTGACTGACCAGGGCTGAAGCACACGCCAAGCATCGACAAGTCCCAGCCCGTCGACGAGCTCTCGTAGTACAACATTTGCACGCCTATCTTTCTGGTTTGGAGTCCCTCTATGCGGCATGCGATCAACCTGTTCGAACACACAGTTGAAGTCGCCTACAAGGATTAGCCGAGAGGGACCTACCAAGTAGGGTTCTAATGTAGCGAAAAACTCTCTCTGATCTTTAGACCGGGTTGGAGCATAAACATTAACAATTCGAATGCCACAATCAAGGTCCACCGACAAGACGCGGCCCTCGGAATCCCTGGCATGGCGAATAACAAGGCAGTCGAAACTCGGCATCAAAACGATGGCCGTACCTCGACTGCCCGTCGCGCCATAACTCCAGAAAGACAGAGTGCGAAAAATCCGGTCAAAGTGGCTGATCTGGCCTAGCCTATGAATAAAAGTTTCCTGAAGCACAAGAATATCTACCTTTTTGGATTTAGCCAAATTAATAACCTCTAACTGCTTAGAAGCACGCGACAAACCACGACAGTTAAATGTAGCTATGGTGAGAGAAGAAGCCATTTTAAGGGAGAAAGAGATTAGCTAAGAGCTAGTAGAAACAAAGGAAGACAAAAAGAGCTAGGAAAATAAATAAAGAGCAGGCTAGTATTAGGTAATACTAGCCGCTAGTGACAAATAAGCAGACTACTTATGAGAGGGTCTCCAAAGATGGGGACCCCTCATCAGTAGACTCATAGGTTCTGTCTGAGAGCAACGAGCATTCGCAATGTCCCCATCCGCAATTGGGACAAGGAGGAGAACCCTCCGCGTCCGATGGGACCTCAGTATCAGAATCGGACGTTTCAACAGCACTGCGCTTAAATTCTGGAGGGCCAGTCTCCGAGCCCTGGGAGCCACCTTCGTCCGAGCTCGACTCATGCCCCGCGGCCGCCGCCCTGGCAGCGGAGCCAGCGCGGTGTGCGCGCCGGCTCTTACGCTTATGGTTCGACCGACGAGCAGTGTCAGTCGCGCCAGTCAGCGGTTCGGACGCGCCAGAGATAGCGACCGGCGTAGCGAGAGGCGTACCCGCCACGGAGGCGACAGCGACCGCCGCTTCAGCCTCCTCGCTCGCTGCCCCCTCGCACGTTGCCGTGACGGAAGGGGGAACGACCTCGGTAGCGTCCACGGAATCGCTGCCGCGCTCGGCGGCATCGACCACGCTCAAGGAGCCCTGGCTCTCTCCTTCCTCTAAGGCAGCAACCGTATCAGCTACCGGCGAAGTAACCGCTTCCACGACGGCAGGTTTCTGCTGTTCTGGCCTCGCGGTCACTGACGAGTAGGTGCGGACACTACACGCCGAAACCGCATGGTCGCCGCCGCAACGTACGCACGCCGCGTCGCAGGACGCGTGGCCAAACTGCCCGCAGCGCGCGCACTGAGGCGCGTCGCACGCGGCGGCGTGGTGTCCTGACATGTTACACCTACGGCACAATCTAACTACACCCTCGTACTCACACTGAACGACACGCTCACCTACACGAAGAAGGTTAGGAACGGGCCGCGCCATCTCTATCCGAATGCGCCGGTTTCCGGTGCCAACGGCAGGGAAACCGGGCACGCATTCTTCGGAGATCCCGTGAACCTTTCCGAAGACCTCTAGCTCGGAGACGAGAGCCTGGTCCGGAAGATCCGCGGGGTAGCCAAACACCCTAACCAACTTCACACGCACACCTCTATACTCAAAACGAACTTCCACATCCCGAACCTTCAAAGCGGGATCAGCTGAGAAGCGATCAACCGCGGCCTTATTCTTAAACGTTATCTCAAACCGTCCTGCACCAAAGTCCTGCACTGCCTTAAGGTCGTTCAAGGAAAAGCGCTTTACGAGCGCCTTGCAAACATCTACATTGGACGCGCCTTTCGGAACTCGCCCGAAAAACGTAAGCGGCCGAAGCCGCGAAGGGGCCACCATCGCGGTAAAAACCACGTGGCGCCCGCGCCTAGCCGAAGTTTAAGCTAACACTACACAAGGTAGGAAGCTAGAAACTCTCAGCTAAACACTGGAAAAAAACCAAGGACAAAAAGCGCCACCGGAACACCTCACCGAATCGAAGACAGCGGGTTGGAGTCTAGAAGAATCCGCACCGTAATCCTATCCAACCATCCGAGAGGGGCCCCACGTGGAGGGGATCCGTAGCACCGAAGCTCGAACGCACAAATCACGCCACCACAGCACCTATCCACGGCACCTGGTACCGTTGTCAGATGGGAAGAGGACTTGGCAACCAGAGGCGCCGCGTCCCAGAGCTTTCATGTACTCATCAACCCAGCATCATTCGATACATTGACCCCGGTACTCCCCCACAACCCGGGCTGACTGGGTGGGGGGACTTGGTTCGGGCCAACGGTCCTTCCCGGACAAGGGGGCTGTTGCGGTGCAGTCCAACTGAGGGACTGCACTCAACACACAAACAGCCATGTCGGTCTTGCAGGGCACAAGCCTGACTGACCCTCGGACTGCCCTGACGCAAAAGAGGTCAAGGCATACAACCATGGAGACCACCAAAGCCGTCCGCGGAGCAGCGCGACCACTTGAGGGTGCACCACCACCGGTTCCAGCTCTGGGTTCCACTGAGCCAAACAAAACCCCGTAGATCGACTGGCGCACACGGCCGAGTCGTGCGACCTTTGGAGCATGCATCATAACTTAATGGATAGCTTTCCACCTGACTCGTCAAAAATCACGGCAGGACGAGCCCACACTTCGAGAAACTTCTTCTCGCCCAAGCGGTGCCGCTCCCGGGTGAGGTGGAACCAGACCTCCTTCCGTGCTTTCGCAAGCACTTCGTGAAGGCCCGGTGCCCGACCCCCGAAAATTGCATCGCAGCGTGCCAGCCAAACTTGGTATGAGCACTCGGCGAGGAGAAGCACGAACTGGTTGATCGCCTGATTGGGCAAAGGGTGCAAAAATCGGACTGTCTCATAAGGAACGCCTGGGAGCCTAAATAGACTAGCAACTCTTTGGAGAAGAGCTGCAGGAAGCAAACACTGCGTAAAGATATGAACTGAGTCATCACGAGCGCCACAGAAAGGACACACTCCACGAGCCGGGATGGCTGTGAAGGGCCTGTAGCTCAACGGCAGGCACCCTCGCGCCAGGCGGTACATAAAGGTGGCTCGCCTGGCGTCGAGGAAACCGGCCGTAATGAGCTTCCAGTTTGGCCTGTGAATCGACAGGTCGTACCTTTGGCAATGTGGGGGGAGTCCTGGGGTGAGGATATGCACTAACTCTTGGAGTGGAGCTGAAACTACGTCGATGCCTGGGTGAACCTTGCGGAGGCTTACCAAAGAGTTGGCAGCCGCCGCATAAATGGTGGACGGGGTACCTGAACGAGGAACACAGTGGGAAAATGTGCTCTGCGAGAACAAGCGGAGTCGGGTGCTAAGAAAGAAGGAAGTTAAGCTTCGAGTTAGGAGCATATCCGAGTTAAGAGCGACCTGGGTCCACCTGACGTGTAGTGCAGTAGCCACGATGCCCAGGTCGGGAATTCCGAGTCCTCCCTTGTCCCTGGGCAACTTGAGCACCCGCCTAGCTACACAACCAGTTGTACCCTTCCAGAGGAAGCGAAACAAGACCCTCTCCAAGATAAGCTTGGTTCGGGTTGGAATAGGAGACACACACGCCACATACGTCAGAAAGGAAAACAGAAGTGAGCGAAGGATTGTCGCTCGAGCAGTCAAAGGGCATGACAACGCGCTGAATTCCTGAACCCTGGCTTCAAGCTTCTCCTTAGCCTGTTGCCAGTTTTCGGGAGAGAGACCATCTGGTTCGAACTGGAAGCCTAGAATCCGCAGCCGCGTTTTCACGGGGAGACCATGAACGGGCTGCGGACTGGAAGGAGTGGAGTTCAAGTACATTGCTGCACTTTTCGACCTATTCAACCTTGCACCGCTCGCCCCGCAGTAACTGTCCATGACCTCCAGGACGCCGCAAGCTGATGCTTCGTCCGGGACGACAATGGACAAGTCGTCTGCATAGGCAAAGAGTGCAACCGGGGGGGAACCTGGTGGAAGTAGGAACCTGCCAATTCTGCTGTCACAAGACAACCTCTGCAGAAGCGGTTCAAAAGCGAGTACGTAGAGGGCAGGTGAGAGCGGGTCCCCCTGTCGCACACCACGTCCCACGATGAACGCCTCCGAGAGGCGGTCTCGTATGAGAACAGCAGAAGTCGGTCGAGAATACAAAGCTTGGATCATCTGTCTAAAACCCACACTAAAACCAGCCTCTTCCAAAACACGGAAAAGGTACCTATGGCTAATGATATCGAAAGCCTTCTCCTGATCGAAGGAGCAAAGAATACCTGGAAGTTTCCTGGTATTTGCCCACAGGAGAAGGTCCCTTAGTGCTATACCGTGAAGCTGAGTAGAGCGCCCCTGGACACAACATGCCTGGTATGGACCCAAAACAGTGCTGAGCACTGGCGTGAGTCGCATACACAGGCACTTTGCTATGAGCTTATAATCGCAGTTCAGAAGTGTGATTGGACGCCATGCTCTCAGATCGGAGCTCCTCGACTCGTCCTTACAAAGGAGAGTGATTAACCCCTCTCGTTGAGACGCTGACAAAGTCCCTTCACTGAGTAGCCGGTTCACCAGTGATGTGAATGGCTTCCCTAACAGTGTCCAAAATTTAACATAAAATTCGACTGTCAGACCGTCGGATCCCGGACTGCGATTACGCTTCATAGACTTCAATGCCGAAAAAAGCTCGTCCTCATCTATGGCTGAGTCGCACACTTGCGGCGGCTCAGCTGGCGAAGCAAAAGGAAACGCAGTTGGAGTGGCAGCTGGTTCGGCATACAAGGTCATGTAAAACTGCCTCGCCAGTGCAAGAACTCCATCTGGTGAATCGACTATGCTACCATCGCTTGGATCTATTAGGGAAGAGAGAGTTGTGCTCTTCCTTGAGAGATGTTTACGTAGGACGTTTCTGCTGCACCACGCTTCCATTTCCCACAGCTCTGCTCGGGTTGTGGCCCTCAAGCCATCCCAGCGTCGCTGCAGGAGAATCCGAAGTTCCTTTCGGAGTGAGGCCAGCGCCGAAGCAACTCCAGGACCGCCGGACAGTGGCCTCGAGAGCAGGAGGATCGCGTCGGAGACGATTTTAATCTCCTCACGCTCCTCGCGCGCTCGACGCTTGCCCCAAGACCTGAAGCACTCACGCACTCTGACCTTCACGTCATCCCATTCTGTACCACTTAGATTCGCTCTATTGTGCAGCGATCGAAAAAGAATGGATGATACCTCTGCGGTTGCCTGCCTGTCTTTTAGAAGACGTGGATTCAGACGCCACGGTCTCTTCCCTTGCGGGACTATGCTAGGATCGGCGAACCGCAGAATTAGGAAGCTGTGGTCGCTAAGAGCAGAAGGAGTTAACCAAGAAGAATGCATACTAGGAGCCAGTGACGACGAGATGTAAAAACGATCGATGCGGCTCTGCATGCCTCTTCCTGTCCAAGTCATTCCTGACTGACCAGGGCGAAGCACACGCCAAGCATCGACAAGTCCCAGCCCGTCGACGAGCTCTCGTAGTACAACATTTGCACGCCTATCTTTCTGGTTTGGAGTCCCTCTATGCGGGATGCGATCAACCTGTTCGAACACACAGTTGAAGTCGCCTACAAGGATTAGCCGAGAGGGACCTACCAAGTAGGGTTCTAATGTAGCGAAAAACTCTCTCTGATCTTTAGACCGGGTTGGAGCATAAACATTAACAATTCGAATGCCACAATCAAGGTCCACCGACAAGACGCGGCCCTCGGAATCCCTGGCATGGCGAATAACAAGGCAGTCGAAATTCGGCATCAAAACGATGGCCGTACCTCGACTGCCCGTCGCGCCATAACTCCAGAAAGACCGAGTGCGAAAAATCCGGTCGAAGTGGCTGATCTGGCCTAGCCTATGAATAAAAGTTTCCTGAAGCACAAGAATATCTACAAGTTGCGCCGTGTCTGCTCCGGTCTACTTGCTCACTTTCAAAACTATCCCAAACTTCCTTAAATAAGTTTCCCCAGCATCCAAGGGACACTTTTCTCCACCAATGGGCTACTTCGTTATTCCGACCAATCAGGCAAGCCGACATCATCCAATAAGCGGCAGAGTTCAAGGGGTCAAGAAATGGTCGCGTCAACACTCCGCACACAAAAGCACTCTGACCATAACTAATTGGCCTTTGACAGCCGAGCGTTAGAAGACGACGCGACATGTGCAGGTGTGACGTCAGGTGCGGCGGGGGCGGCGGCCGCGCGGCAGCACTGTCCGCGGCGCCGTCGAGGTCATTTGTGTACAAAGGTTTGCCCCGCGTCAAGGACCCCACAAAATTCCCCGAAAGACAGCAAAGAAGGCCGCGTTACATTGTCTTCGCGACACCTCCCCCCTACGAAAAAGAGTGTCCCACTCGTTACAAATCATTACTACAAAATAAAACATGGCTCAAGAAGTTAAACGCGCACATTAGGGATTCATATAAAGAACTGAAGTATCCGTAAGGAAGATTTAGCATCACGTAAAACAAAACAAACAAGTTTTGACAAAATGGAAACAAAATGCACAAGACAAGAAACAAAGTTCATTCGCGCGCGCTACACAATAAAATTAACAATGAAGGTTATACGCTTGCGTTGTGATACACATCAGTGTCCGTGTCGTAAGCAGTGATAGTTCTCGGATCGGCCTCGTTGTGGAATGTCTTCCAGTCGAAGTAAAGTTCAGTCCCATCATCCGAGTCTTCTACGACGCGCACTCTTTCACAAGTCTCTGTCTTGTACACACAATCACTACGCGAACCGCACTCGCGCACACCACCATTCAAATCGCACTCGCGCACAGCACCACTTGGATCACACACCTCCTCTCGATGTCCGTCAACAGACTCGTCGTCCGCGTCGTCATTATCCAAGCACTGTCTGACGTGGCACGGTTTTAAGCGCGCAACATTAACAACGTCGCGTTTTTTGCCAGTTCTATCCACTACCTCCCAGTTGTTCTCGCCGATTCGCCTAACAAGACGGAAAGGCCCGTGGTACCGGTGAAGGAGTTTTGTTGTCTTTCCCCGAGCTCTGAAGGGAGTCCACAAATACACCAAGTCCCCCGCATGGTAGACTGCACTACGTCGTTTAGCGTCGTAACTACGTTTGTTCTTTACTTGCTGACGCCTCTCCCGTTCGGTCACTAGCTCGCGAGCACGCTGCAGCCGGAGGGCCACTTTCCTGGCGTCCAGTGTGCAGTCGAAACCGCGTTCCGCGCCTAGCGCTACATCTATAGGAAGTGTGGGCTCATGTCCGTGAAGAAGAAAGAATGGGGTGAACCCGGTGGTCTCGTGGGTAGAAGAATTGTATGCAAAGAGCACGTACGGAAGAAACTCGTCCCAGTCGCGATGGTCGGAAGAAACGTACATGCTGAGCATATCGGCCAACGTGCGGTTGAAGCGCTCGCACAAGCCGTTTGCTTGAGGATGGTACGCTGTAGTAGTGGCATGCTCGCTACCTATAAGTCGGAAAATTTCTTCAGTCAGGTTGGCGACAAAATGCTGCCCTCGATCTGTTATCACTTTTTCTGGTGCCCCATGGCGTAAGACAATTTGCTCGATGAAGGCTTTAGCAGCTTCTGCAGCGGTGGCCGCTGTACACGCGACAGCCTCGACCCATTTCGTATGGTAGTCAGTAACCACGAGGATGTAGCGGTTTCCTGCTTTGCTTTTAGTGAAAGGGCCAAGAAAATCCATGCCCACTTGTTGGAAAGGGCGACCTGCAGGAGGGATCGGCTGGAGGAAACCGGTCGGCTTTCCGGGTGGTAGCTTTCTCGTCTGACAGTCAGGGCAGGAGAGGACATACTTGGTGACGTGGCAAAACATCTTTGGCCAGAAATAGCGGCTGCGAATTTTCTCCCATGTGCGCTTGACACCGAGGTGGCCTGCCGTGATGTCGTCATGGCAGTGCCTCAGAACCTCCGATCTCAAACACTTGGGGACAACGAGTGCTGCGCGATCTTCCTGAAAGCCTTTCGCTCTTCTGTACAATACACCGTCGACCAGCCGAAAGCTCCGTGCCGTTCTTTTCGTTTTTCTGACAACGGGCGCACTCGGCTGCTCAAGGTGCTGTATGATTTCTTGCATCCAGGAATCCTCTCTCTGCCTTTCCCCGATGTCCACATGATCCAGCGCGAGCAACGGTAATGGGTTTTCTTCGCTTGCTGGTGCGGGATCATGAGGAATGCGGGAAAGCGTGTCCGCATTTCCATTCTTCAGGCCAGGGCGATGTCGCAACGTTATGTCGAACTCCTGAAGCAACAGAGACCATCTCATAAGGCGACCATTCGGATTTCTCACTTTCATTAGCCAGGCCAGGCTAGCTTGGTCGGTCACGACTGTGAACTTAGACCCAAAAATGTACGGACGAAACTGTCCGCACGCGTACACGACAGCGAGACATTCTTTCTCAGTTGTGCTGTAGTTCATCTCAGCCTTATTAAGGTGTCGGCTAGCATAGGCAATTACTTTCTCTTCGGATCCGATTTTCTGAACTAGTACAGCACCAATTCCATAATCACAGGCATCAGTGTGCACCTCTATCGGCTTCCCGGGCTCAAACTGACGCAAAATGGGCGCCGTGATCAGCTTCTCTTTGAGGGATTGCATAGCCGCTTCGCAAGCTGCATCCCAGACGAAAGGGACATCCTTTCTAGTGAGGTTAGTGAGCGGCCGAGAAATACGAGAAAAATCCTTGATAAATCGCCGATAGTAATTGCAGATTCCGAGAAAGCTCTGTACACCTTTCTTGTTTTTTGGTGGGGAAAACTTTTCAATCGCGGCCACTTTGTCTGGGTCCGGTCGGATGTTCTCGCCAGTGAGAATGTGACCAAGGTACTTAATCTCCTGTCGCGCAAAGCTGCACTTTTCCGGCTTCAGCCGCAAGTTCGCCGCGTCCAAGGCCGAGAATACGCTTTTCAAATCTTGCAAATGAGCGGTCATGTCCTTAGAGAAAATTACAATGTCGTCCAAGTAAGCCAAGCATACCTTCCAAAGCAGACCACTGAGTACTTTGTTAATCATTCTCTGAAACGTGGCCGGAGCGTTACACAGACCAAAGGGAACAACATTGAACTCATACAAGCCGGGCCCACAGGCAAACGCGGTCTTCGGCTTATCTTCCTCCTTGATTTTCACTTGCCAATAGCCCGATGTAAGATCAAGTGTTGTGAAGTATTTTGAGCCCTGTAGCACGTCGAGAATGTCATCGATTCGCGGCAGTGGATGTGCATCTTTCTTCGTAACTTCATTCACCCTTCGAAAGTCGACACAAAAACGCCATGACCCGTTCGGCTTTTTTACGAGGACGACAGGTGATGACCAGGGACTGCGAGATTCCCTTATTATCCCATCGCGCAGCATTTCCTCTACTTGCTTCTCAATCAGGTTCCTTTCAAAAGGAGAGTGACGGTAGGGATGCTGATGAATTGGTCGAGAATCGCCTGTGTCGATAACGTGTTCTGCCATAGACGTCTGCTGAATGGGATTGTTATCGCCAGTGAATAGATGACGGAAGTTGTCAATGAGCGAAAGCAACTCAGCCCTTTCACCTGGACGTAAGTGGTCCCCAGTCTCCACGTCTAAATCCCGAGAGTTTTGCGTGCCTTCGGGTGCGATGACTGCCATTTGTGCATTGTGGATAGAAGTAGCCCATCCAAGCTTTGTTCCGCTGAGCAAATTTACTGGCGACATGGTAGGATTAGCGATCCGAATCACACCTGTCCCATGCACGACCTTGGTCACGGTACGAGCAACGTGAAGTCCGTTTTTGAGCGTGCTGTTTGGTTCGATGAGATGGACTCCGTCCCTTGCGACATTTACTTGGACAGCGATTTCTGTGCGAGGTTCAATGCGAATATGCTCGTGGCACCGCGCACTAAGTACATCATTGTGTGCCAGGGTGCTCGAATTTACATGCAACCGAAAAGTTTCACCGTTGAGTTGGAGCTCACTCTTGCAGAAATCTATTAGAAGACGCACTGCTCGACAAAACGGGAGACCACCTAATAGCTCGTAGGCACAGTCCTTCACAATCAAAAACTTCTCGCGAACAGTTGTGGAGTCGAAATCAAGAGTTATTTCAGTTTCACCTTGGGGGGAGAGCAAGCTTCCGCAGATTCCTCTGATGAAGACATCTTTTCTTGATTTTGATGAAGCACATATTTTTTCAGCGAAATGCGACGAGATGACATTTACCGAGGAGCCAGTATCAATTACGAGTTTTGTGTCGGTACCATTTGCTCGTATGGGTACTGCTAGAAGTTGACTATCTGACATAGTGCATACGGGACGGCCGGACTGGCTCCCTAGGCCCGGCCGTTCTCGTTTCCCGAATGGTTGGGTTGCCGACCCTGATTATTATTGGGCTCTCTCTGTTGGTTTCTGTCATCTCGAAACCGCGTCCAGCATTGGTGCGCGACGTGACCGATGCGACGGCATAGCTGGCATCGTGGACGCCCGTCGTCGGCACGGGAATTTCTTGCCGGCCAAGGCACCGGAGGACGGCGTACGTCTTCTTCAATAGCCTTCAGGCGGTCCGATAATGTGGCTATAGAGTCCGCGATCGCCCTTAAGTCCCTATCGCGGTCGGTGGCCTCTCGCGGGCGATGATGTTCTGCCGCAGCGCAAGTAGCGAGACATGCCGGAGGCGGCTGCATTGTTACCCCGGCGGGGGTCACTCCCGCGAAGGGTGCCACGGCGAGTGGGTACCACGACTGCTGGCCGGCAGGGAGATGGGTGCCGATCGCTTCTGGTTGGTATGCACGTGTCATCAAAGCCGCCTGATTAATCCGCTGCAGAATTTGCAGGAAAGTTGAGCAATTGTCCGGATTAGCCATGATTATCTTCTCCTGCACGTCTGGACGCAGGCTGCGCATGAGGTGCCGTAGCCGTTCCTCTTCTGTCATAGAGGGATTAATTTTGGCGCACAGCTGCACAACATCGTAGTAGTATTGTTCAGGGGACTCTGATGGCAGCTGCGTTCGGTTTTGGAGTCGCAAATATGCGATCTCAACCGAGTGACGACTTGTGAAGGATGTTTTTAAGAGCGTCGCCCACTCTTGCCATGTATTAGGGGCACCCGTTAGAATTTGTGTGGTGTGCCACTTTTTCGCATTGCCATCTAATGCCAAATATAAAAATTTTGCTTTCGTCTCTTCATCCCAGTTGTTGAGGGAGGCTACGTGTTCGTAGCAAAGCAGCCACTCGGTTATTGACTCTTCCGGTGTGCCTCTAAAGACTGGCGGTCCGACGAAAAGTTTAGCTTGAGGGGTGGCCATGGTAGCGAGAACAGTAGGGGGTTTGGTCATAGTCGAGCTGTTAGAGCTAGGTTCTTGAGGTTTGTTGCCACGGCATATGATATTAGAGCGTGGACTTCGGTACCCAGCACACTCCACCACTTTGTAGCGAAGTGACGCAGCCGTGAGATATCTGACGCATCAACTCACCAGGGAGACGGAAGAAGAATGGGGATGAGCTCTGGCAGGGGAAAGTCCAAATCCGCAGGTACGACGACGAGAGTAACATTTAAATAACTAGGTTTATTCACTTGGCATCTGCCGTAAGTTTAAACTGTACAAAAATATTTACAAACAGAACGATGTCATACCCGTCGTCGTCGGCCTGCCTGACCGGCCTGGTCTCCCCTGGTGAAGTTGCGCCGTGTCTGCTCCGGTCTACTTGCTCACTTTCAAAACTATCCCAAACTTCCTTAAATAAGTTTCCCCAGCATCCAAGGGACACTTTTCTCCACCAATGGGCTACTTCGTTATTCCGACCAATCAGGCAAGCCGACATCATCCAATAAGCGGCAGAGTTCAAGGGGTCAAGAAATGGTCGCGTCAACACTCCGCACACAAAAGCACTCTGACCATAACTAATTGGCCTTTGACAGCCGAGCGTGAGAAGACGACGCGACATGTGCAGGTGTGACGTCAGGTGCGGCGGGGGCGGCGGCCGCGCGGCAGCACTGTCCGCGGCGCCGTCGAGGTCATTTGTGTACAAAGGTTTGCCCCACGTCAAGGACCCCACAAAATTCCCCGAAAGACAGCAAAGAAGGCCGCGTTACATTGTCTTCGCGACAGTATTAGTGATAGCGAAGTATGCGACAATTACACGAATAAAGATTACATCCCCGAGAGACGCCAGATTCTTGGTTATGGGAGAGGACTAAGCCTGTGAAATTTAGCTTTCTCCTACTATGAGGTCTTGTAAATTCCCATGTAAGCCCTTCAGTGGACAACTTTTCGAGGTCACAGGAAGTTTCTTCATGTGTAAGAAATATATATATATATATATATATATATATATATATATATATATATATATATATATATACACACACACTCGCAAAGCTGGTGGGACCCCAGCCACCCCTCCGCCCCCCCCCCTCCGAAATATGAAAACTTTCCGCCTAAGCATGAGGCAGAACGCCGGCTTTTCCAGCTCTACTCATTTTGTGAATTTCTTAGACTTTGCCAGTGAACTGCTATTTCCTCCTTAACTGCGACGGAGATGGAGCCTCACGCGCGTCCGCCGGACTCGGCAGTGCCCGCGGCGGCTGCCTCCAGAAAGCGCAACGGCACCGAGAGCGACACTGACAGCGACGACACCATGCAGTACTACGTCAACAGTGAACATTCTTGTGACGACAACTTCGAGCTGGTGCGGAGTTGTAAAGCAAAGCGCAGATTTCTCAACGCATCATCGAATTCGAGTGAGTCCACCGTGAGATCTTCGCGGGATACCGAGGAGCTCACCATCCTGTTCTAGCCAGTTCTCGCCACTGACAACCTGAGACGCCTCAACAGGCAAGCCGTGTCTTCACATCTAGAGGCACTGGTTCCAAACGAAATCAAAGACATCAGAGTGAACACGCGTAAGAACGTGCTAGCGATTGACGTAGAACACGCGGTTGCGTTGGATTCTTTGCGCACTGTCACGGAACTTGACGGGATGAAAGTCCGCCCTTGTATTCTGCTGGGCAAACAAGTCCGTACTGGCGTAGTTTACGATGTTGACGAGACCATTGTCGACTCCGATCTGTCAATCTTAAAAGCCAGCTACGCAAAACACCATCATCACAAACGCGTTTCGTCTCGGCACGTCACGGTGTGTGAAGATCATATTTAAGGGCGAATCCCTCCCATCGCATGTAAAAGTGGGCCACTTCCGACACGCAGTTCGCCCCTTTATACCAAAACCGCTGCAGTGCGGGAAGTGCGTAAAGCTTGGCCATGTGATTAGTGTCTGCAATAACACTACCGTCTGTTCTCGCTGCACTGGGCCCCACACCACATACACGTGCGAGGCCAGTGTGCTGAAGTGCACAAACTGCAGCGGCCCTCACGATGCATCTTCGAAGGAACGCCCTTTGATTCGAAAGGAAATGCAAATATTGAAGAAAATGGTTAGAGACCACAGGTCTCACCGAGAAGCAGCAGCATCTATTAAGCGACGACGATCACGTCGCTGACGTCGATCAAGAGTCTCCAAAGCCTCTGCAGAACGCCACACACGTATATTACCACCCACTCTTCCGCCCAGACCCAACGCAGTCAGCTCAAAGGACAAAGGTGCATCGAACAGCACGGCTGCTGACGCGTGGCCTGCACTCCCGAGGCTACATGCCCCTACTGAGCGAAATGATACTTCTATAGCAGAGGACACTTCGTCTGTTCCTGATAAATTGGCGGACCAAGATAAACAAATTGTTGTTATGATCAGTTCTCTGTTGAGTGCTATTCATGTTCTTCTGGACAAGCTACAGACACCAACAGCTCGAAGTGCATTGCAAGTGCTGGATGCCATCAGTCCGGTTCTGGCGAGCCTTCAGAAGTCCAGTGCTTGAGAACTTCTACAGCAGAGCCATGGCTCATCGACAACAACAACGATCGTTCCGGGATGATGTGAGAAGTGCCTCCATATTCCAATGGAATGCGAGAGGCCTGAGGTCCCGTATTTCGGATTTTAGACAGTTTGCATTTGAAAACAATTTTCCTATAATGGTCATCTGTGAACCGAACTTATCAGCCTCCATAAGACTATCGGAACATGAATCTTTTGTTTCAAACACGTGTGTCCGTAGTAGTAAGGTTCTCGTTTACATTCGCAAGGACCTTACGTATTTTTCCCAAGACGTAGCGCCACACGACGGTAACCAATACGTTTGTGTTAGTGTGAAAAAGAAGAGGCTGTCTTTTACTCTTATTGGCGTCAACCTTTCCCCAACAAGGTAGTTTGATAGAAAAAGACTGGAAGATATTATGGCTGCTACTCCCGGTCCTTGGATAATAACAGGGGACTTCAACGCTCACCAATACATATGGGGAAGCTCCAGGATAAATTCGAGGGGCAGGTCACTAATATCCTTTGCATCAGGCCACAAACTGTCTTCTGAATGACGGAAGCTCGACATTTCTTCGAGAAACTACGTACAGCAGCTGCCTTGACTTGACTTTGGTGTCACGTTGCCTGACTTTGAGCGTGAAGTGGTTCACTGATATCGAAACCCATGGAAGTGATCATATTCCGACCTATGTGAGAATCGATGGACTAAACGCCGCATTACCGGTTGCCTCTCCCCAAATCGACTGGTCAGTCTTTCAAGATCGCGTAGAAGACACATGCAAGACACATATTGCACGCAGATTAGAAGACATAATTGCAGACGCTATGCAAGATTGTACACGCTGCTTCACACATTCATCAAAGCCTACAGAGAATGACATTGAATTGGAAAGGCTTCGTGCACTACGTCGCCGAGCTGAAAGGAGGTACAGGCGCACGAAGTCAATTCTTGACTTCAGAGAAGCTCGGCGCATGCAAAAGAAGATCAAACGCCGAATGGATTAGCTAGCGGATCAAAGATGGAAATGTTTTTTGCGACTCACTAGACCCCCGCAAGCCATTGTCCCGTGTGTGGCGTACCCTACGGGGTCTTTGCTCAAGCCCCCAGCAACGACACCCATTCAACGCCCTTGCTCTCTATCAAAACCGCCGTGAGGTAGACGTCGCAGAGGAATTTTGTGCGAACATCGCCGGCGGCGCACTTTTAGTCCCCGACATGGCTCTAGGCAACATCCCCGGCCCACGAGATGCAAGTATGGACGCTCCATTCTCTATGGAAGAGTTAGAGGCTGCTATGGCGCTATGCAGGTGTTCGTCTTCACCAGGGCCCGATGGCATAACATATACTGCTTTGCGCCACCTAGGCAGAGAAGCACGAAGAGAACTCCTCAGCCTTTTTAATAGTTCATGGAAAGATGGTGTCGTCCCACAGGAATGGAAACGCAGCCGCCTGGTACCGCTTCTAAACGCAGGAAAGTCACCGCTCGAACTGGCATCCTATCGGCCTATAGCTCTTGCCAGCTGCGTCGGGAAGCTCATGGAACGTATGATCCTCATGCGTCTCGAATGGTACCTTGAACACGACAAAATTTACCCTGACTCTATGGCGGGATTTCGACGCGGTGGTTCATCGAATGACAGTGTCATCGATCTAGTATCATCTGTGGAACAACAAAAATCTCGGAAGCGATTATCAGTAGCACTCTTTCTTGACGTGAAAGGCGCTTAGGACAACGTTTCCCATCAAACCATTCTAGAGGCACTTTTGACAATTGAACTAGGAGGGCGAGTATATCGATGGGTCAGTAACTACTTGATGGTCCGACTACTGACCACTACACATGCCGAGGCGTTCCCCAAGGCGGTGTTCTAAGCCCTATTCTTTTCAACCTCACGCTTCTTGGGCTGGCCGAATCCCTGCCGGAAACAGTGAGTGTCTCAATCTACGCCGACGACATCTGCATCTGGACATCAGCGGTCACTCGCCTGCAGGTTCGCGCACGGCTACAGAAAGCAGCAACACAGGCATCTAACTACCTTCACACACAAGGCCTTACCATCTCAACATAAAAATGAGCGTTAGTAGCTTTTACGCGAAAAGCGATGACTCCTTATCCAGTATGCATCAATGGTCAGCTTATCTCTTACAATAGAAATCACCGGTTTTTAGGCGTCATTGTAGTCCGGGACCTCACTTGGAGCCCTCATGTTGCCCACTTAAAGAAGAAGCTCACGTCTATTGTTCACGTCTTCAAGTTCATCGCTGGAAAAACATGGGGATCGTCGGTGGGCTCCATGCTACAGTTATATCGAGCACTGTTCATCGGATGCCTACACTATAGCTCCCCCGTGCTTACTAAAACATCCAAGTCAAATCTTCGAGAACTTCAGAGCGTGCAGGCGCAGGCACTACGTGTTTTCCTAGGCCTTCCGCGCAGCGCCCCAACAGCTGGAACCATTATAATGGCTCAAGACCATCCGATCACGACTTACATTAGCACCGAAACGCTTAGGGCCCATGTTCGTCATGTTTCACGGATGCACTCAAGCTCTCTTGCGTGCCTGCCAGAACGACGACCACAGGCGTTCTTCTCCAACAAGGTCAGCATCCATCGTGCCTCCTTACCATCGGGTTTCACACCCTCGGCACGTTCAACCTCAGCTTTGTGGTGTTTAAAACAACCTCAAGTGCGTCTTACGGTTCGAGGGATAAGAAAGAAGACGGACCTGCCTACCTTGGCCTTGAAGAAAGCAGCTCTGGATTGTTTGCACACTTTCTACTTTGATCGAGTCCACATATATACGGATGGCTCTTCCACTCAGACCAGCTCCACCAGCGCAGTGGTTATACCATCACGATCACTAAGCATCCAATACAAGATTTCTCACTTGACAACATCGACCGGTTCGGAGCTTGTTGCGCTCAGAGGTGCCGTTGATTATATTAATAACCAACCGGCTAATCCGTGGGCTATATTCTGCGATTCGAAGGCGGCCTTACAATGTCTTCTGGCATCTCTTCGTCGCGGGTCATGTGTTCACAACTCGTGACGGAGATACGAGAAATGCACCATCACATGATCGCGAAAGGACACGACGTCGTGTTTCAGTGGCTGCCTGGTCATTGCGGTATCTCCGGCAACGACCTCGCTGACGAAGCTGCTAGAAAAGCACGCGAAGGAGCAACCCTTGTTTCAATACATTTATCGCGGACCGACGCAGCCCAACACTTAGGCAAGCTAGCGCACTCTTTGACATTGGAGAAGTGGCACACACCTGAATTCACTCAACATCGCTTGCATTCCCTCGATCCCTCTATGCAACTGCGGCTGTTACCAGGTCTTCCGCGAAATGAGGAAACAGTGCTGTGCCGCTTACGTTTGGGCGTCGCATTCACCAATGCTTATGCATTTCTGATTGGAATGGCTGATAGCGCCGAGTGCAATGCCTGCGGTGTCGAGGAAACCATAGAACGCCTACTGTGCTACTGCCCATGTTTTGAACATGAAAGGCAGGACCTCTGCACAGGTCTCAATCAGCTGGATAGAACACCGTTCACCTTGAACAAGATCTTGGGACCATGCCCTCGCATATCGCAGCTACAAATGGCCACAGAAGCCCTGCTGCGATATTTGAAAGCGACCGGATTGAGTCAGCGTCTGTGATCCGGACTGAGTGACCGACTGATATCTCTAGTGGACTTTCTCTTCTTTTAATCTTTCCATCCCCCTTTCCCTTTCCCCAGTGTAGGGTAGCCAACCGGGCTCAGTCCTGGTTAACCTCCCTACCTTTCATTTATCATTTTCTCTCTCTCTGTCTTCCGCCTAAGCATGATGGACATCTCTGCTATCCTGCTCACTGTTTAAAGAAAACACCCATTCAATATTCTGCCGGTAATTATAGCGTAGATATGGCATAGAAGCCAGAATATGGCGTTCTTTATGCAGATGCATCTCTCTAGCTCATTATATCAGCCATTCTTTCCTTCGACGCAGTTGTAGCTCATGTGATTGGTTTTGTTAACCTCTAATTGTGTCATTTTATCATGGTTCTACAGTAACCATAGCCTTGTGGTAAGCATATTGTAAAAACCCACCCAAAGATAGCGGAAGACCCACATGTGGCACATTCGATGACTACGACGACGAAGACCACCACCGCGACCACCACCACCACCACCACCACCACCACCACCACCACCACCACCACCACCACCACCACCACCAACAACAACAACAACAACAACAACAACAACAACAACAACAACAACAACTACTACAACAACAACAACAACAACAACGACGACGACGACGACAACAACAAGAATAACAACAGCAAACATAACTCATTGCCAACCGCGTCTGCTTGAGTCACGCTTCACACAGTAGAAAGCTCCCAGATGGCCACTTTTCGTAGCGACACACACACATTGCTAGAGCGGCGGGCTATAGATCTACAATATAGACTGCTAGCGTTACAATGCTGACAGGATTTTAATAAACGCCAGAAAACGACTTGGTTTTGTGTTGTAGCACCAATAGATATTTGCACTCCGTTTATGCATTTGTGTCCAGTGCAATCCCAATGGCGCCATGCATGATGTTCGCCATTTACAACGACCAGCCAATTGTGCAACATCAACACATAAATAATATTTTGCAGAAGGAGAAAAGTTGTGATATTCCGCCAAGGCGAACGATGTTGAAGTGTGCAGCACTATCGGTGGATGGTTCGAAGTAACTCGCTGTATTCTCGTCAAAGGCCGTAGATAGGCTACAGAGACAGCGTTCGAATGTGTAAGAGCTGTGGAAGGTTCTTATTGCCGTGTTTAGTGAGCCGTCTCTATAGTGAAGCGGCACACGTATTACCTCGCTCCGACTGCAGCTGCTGTGATTTCGGGACTTCGAGCTCCGCAATTTCTATAATTTTCAGCCGACACATTAATAAAGCTGCCGACGCCGTAAATGCGAAGCACCTTACAAGTACTGGACGCCATGCATCAAGTGCTCGCATGCCTTCAGTAGGCAGCATGTCATTTCGTAAACGAAGATCTTTCAACCAGGGCCGTGCGTATCGGTGGCGCGGAAAGCGACGAGAACGTATACCTACATTGCCTCAAGTCGACAAGTCACTGCCGAGCACTTATAGGACTTCTGCATATCTTCACGTGTGCGCACAACTGTGCGCTTCCTATCTCTCCCCCCTCTCTCTTTCCCTTCCTGTTTATCCTCTCCTCCAGTGCAGGGTAGCGAACCGGATGTGGGTCTGGATAACGTTCCTGCATTTTCTTTTTTCAGCTTGTCTCTCTTGTCAGAAATCTCTCACAACTTGCATTCCATAGAAATATCGGCGAATGTAGCGTGCTGTCTGTTCTTAAAAATATTAGTGCGGGCGGTTTTTGAGTTAGCTTCGGTATTAATTTGGTGAAATAAAGGAGATAGCTGGAACTAAGGCGCTAAGGGAAATGCTCATGAAATAGTGTAAATTGTTGTAATTTTTATCAAATCAGATGTGAGTGCTTACACGACCAGGAGCGAATTTTTAGCTTTTTAAATTGTTTCCATTTTCTAGTGTTGCTCAACTCGACAGTTATCGCTCTTGATAAAAGACATGTCGATGGAACAAGAAAAAAAAACTAGCGCAGTAGGACCAATAATAGCATTGCGCGCATGCGCAGCGGCTGGAATGGTTGTCTGTAAATGCTTAAAAACAGGTCACCTGCCGTGAATAAAATCAGTTCGAAGTAGGCGCTCTGTGTTGAAAAATATAAATTGTGGGGTTTTGCTTTCAAAAACCAGGGTATGATCATGAGGCACGCCGTAGCGGTGAACTCTGGCTAAATATGGATCACTTGGGCTTCTTTAACGTGCACCTAATGCACAGTACTCGGATGTTTTTGCATTTCACCCCCATGTAAATGCAGCCGCTGTTACCGGAACTTGATCCCGCGACCTCGTGCTTAGCAGCGCAACGCTAAAGCCACTAAGCAACCACAGCTGGCTAGCGCTGTGCGTGTGTGTGTTTGGCACTCGTTTGTCCCGTATCTTTCTGTGTTCCCATCAAACACCTTGAACGCTTGTCGCCGTGTCCCACTTTGACTGTTTTTGAGCAAATAATAAATGAAGGTTGTTTTTCGGTAGTTGCTATTATTTAGACAACCGAAGCTCACAACATAAATTGATATTGAAACAGTCAATTCGATGTAAAATTTCTCGATGAAGGTTAAACAAGAGTTTGGTTAGCTTCTGATGAGAGTTCTACGCAAATGAAAACGGTCAACAAGGCACAAATTTCACGCAGGGGAAACTGAAAAGCAGCAAATTTAGGAACGACATTCTAGGACCACTCCCCTGACCTACGATTTTGTACATAAAGAGCGTAGGAGTGTAAAGAGTCTCGTATAGATAATTATAATCAAGCTGGCCTGGCAGCTGTTTTCACTTCGTGATTGTGATGGATTGTGAGCTCTGGTGGTTATAGCAGCTAAAGCAGTGATTGTAATCTTAGTCCTGATACAGATAATTCTTAAGACCTTATGACTCTTTGTCAACTTTTCTTTTTGGTTCTTTCTTTCGAAGAGATACGATCGATCGCTAGAATGTCAGCTGGTTCAGATGCTGGGGTGGTCAGTCTTCGGGCGACGGCATTCTTGGCAGTTTTCTACGAAAAGTGCCTGGCATTGGGTCAGGATCGCTGTGACCAGTAGCTACTGACACGCCAGCGCTAGTCACATAAAATTTCCCCAAAGTACCCCCGAAAGTGATCGCCCGAGAACAACACCCCTTGTTTGAGTTCAATTCGTGACGCTGCGCTAGCGCAAGCAATGAAAACGTGTATCTTTCGGTGCTAAGAGTGTTCCGCAGTATTGACATCACAAATGACACTTCAAGTGACTTGCGTGCTGTAAATCAGCGTTACGACGCTTACGATCTCGACATCCCCACAATACCAGTATCGCGCAGGAACCTTTGAGCGAAACACTGTTTTCCATCCTTTGAAGGGTCGACCTCGGCGGGGGAGATGTCGGACGCTCATCCTTCCCCACGGACATCACCACGTTTGGCCTCAGTCGGCAGCTTCCGCACAATTTGATACTGCGGCTTGCCGGTCGTGACTGAAGAACCAGCGTCCAGAGACTATGTCTTCGAGCTACACCCTGATCGACGGCGCGCAGCGGGGCGCGAGAGAACCGCCTTCAAGCGAGGACGAGCGTTCGAGCAGCGATGAGTGCCGACTCGGGGTGAGCACTTTTTCAATCACCCACGAACCACGCCCTGGTGTCGACGGTGCGCCGTCCTGGTGGAAGCCGGTTCAGTTGTGCGCTTCGGCGGTGACCAGGCTTCAGCGCCTCGGCAGCTGCCACGCTCCCGAGGGAAGTCCGATGCTGCTGGTGCAGGATGACTCGGAACCGGTCGGGACCAGCGACGAGCACCTGTTCTCGGTGAGCCACTATGGCGAGACATAGAGCCGTTTGAGCGCCGAGGCCCTGTATAAGAGCCGCGGCTGCTTTTCCAGCCGAGTTATCTGCGGCCTAATGGTGATGCCGGTGATAGCTTGGCGATGAAGAGCACGTGTCGTGTCGAGAAAATCACTAGGTCGGCACCAGCGTTTCGGAGGGCTGTGTTTTACGAGTTAACACCACCGTCGAACATGTGCGATTTCCATCTCCCGCCTTCCCCGTGTTTTACCTGGTTCACTACTAAGCGTATGATAGACTTCTTTAGGGTGACCGATTGAAAAATCAACTTCAACACACGACCGCAGAGTTACGATCGATAGAAACGTGGAACAGTAGGCACGGTTTTCGCTCCCGAAGAGCTAAAAAATTCTTATGACGGCATTGGACCCTGAAGAGCGACTCAGATGCTTTGAATTTTGAAGTATTTTGGGAATGTCAAATTATTGAGCGTGTGTTAACGCTCTGAGTAAGAACTGGGAAGCCCTGGCTGAGGCAGAATGAATACGACGGAGCGAGGACTACTGAATTGTTTTCTGTATGGCGCAATGAATCTACCGGCGCACCTTTGCTTCTCGTGGTGCTCTTATATAGTAGCGTATATTTGTGAGCATATTGCTCCGCTTCTGCTCCCCCTAGAATAAATGACTAATGGCTGACTTCTTTATCCATTAGCTTAGTTGTTAACCAGCAATGAACTGCGCACTTCTGAATAGGGCTTGATCAGAATAGGATTTGTTTTTTAAGAGCAAGGAGACGTATTATATTGTTTCTTCGTATAAAGTTGTAAACGTTACTGACGACAGAATTTAACTGTTGTTCTTTGTCGCTGTGACGATTTGCGCGTAAACGTTTTCTAAAGTTAAAGAAATTAATAATTGAGCACGTTCCAAAAAAAAAAAAAGAAGTGCTTGCACTACCCACTTGTTGCAAAGGTCAGTGTTATCTTTTTTTTTTTTTTTGTCAAACACTGAGCGTGATATGTAACGCCGAGTATTGTGAAGCGGTCATAAAAATGAATGTGCTTAGAAATGAAGTTCGACGGTTATAGATTAATGTTGAAATGTTATATTCTTCTTCATAATGGATGAGTGTGCGAGCAACTAACTCGATTCATGACGAAAGGGACCAGCAAACGCGGCCCCCTGGGAGGTTTCCCGTACACCACAGAGATTTTCTTTACAGGAAAGGCAGATAGGTCGACCTGAGCTAGTGTTCTGTTGTCTGCTACTCTGTACCGGCGTAATGTTCAAAGAACTTCAGTTATTTCTCCATCAAAAGAGCTGTGTACTAATTTGCGATAATAAATATACAGCTATACGAAGTAAGGGTAGTAGATTTATCGGCCGTATAAACTTGGAAACCTTCGCTTACTAACTGAATTAACAAGCATGGTGTCAGCGTGCACAAGCCAACATGAGCACGTCGCACTCGATGAGCGCGGACACTCACTGCGAAACGCTGGAGGCTGGTGTGAGCAAGCGCGGCAGCAGCAGCAGCAGCGGGGAAGTGACCTTCACGTGGTCTATCGCTTAAACGCACGAGCGGCGAGAAGACAGCGCGCGAACGGTGTGAGCCGTCTCCCGATCCCTTTCAAGATACGGCGCACGCGGCTGTGCAAGGCTGGGCAAAGTACGCACTTGTCGGAGTCGAAGCCACTCCCCCCTCCCCCTCCTCCCTCCCGCACTGCCTCCCCGGCTTTCTTCCATATATGGCGCGCGAGATTGAGCCGCGATCGTCAGTTCCCTTCGTGCCCGCTCGCGAAGTGCGCAGTTGCTGCCGAAGCACAACGCCGCCCTCCCTTCCCTCCCTACCATCCCCCCCCCCCACATTCTTTCGGCGCGTTTTCTCTCCGCTTTCCTCTTCGCGCGTGTCAGATTGAGCCGCGATCGTCGGCTTCCCTCGCGTGCTTTCACTCGCACATACAGCATACGACGTGCGGCGACGGTGTTATCGCCCTTGGACTATATACGGAACGCCACGGCGACGGCAAAAATGCGCCTGGAGTGTCCATATAATTGCTATCGCGATAATAAATATATTGGAATTCAAACAGCGGAATGAGGGAAAGTGGCAGGTCCCCAGCCCTACGATTCAACTTAGTCCTTAAGGTCCTTGAAAGACCGCGCAGTTGAATTCCCTCCGATGGGAGGCGTCGCAGAATGTGTCTCTAGCCAAGTTTTCGTACATGAAACTTCTGCAATGAAGGGGTCAAAGGCTGTCGTGTAATGTTTCGTTGTCTTCCACCCGTCCATCGACCGCCCTGTCTCTGCCGCCGTCGTTTCATCATGGAGTGCGCAGTCGTGTCACGCAACGTTACGCGTCACGCATTGTCGACCACAACCACCTCCCTCCCACGGCGCGAGCGGCGCGCTCGATACACGCATGGTGACTGAATGGTTGTGGAGAACTGCGGCAGCTTTTTGGCTACCTCGATCGAAGAGGCGCGAGGTGACAAGGTGGCGTGTCTGTATTGATGGACGAGTTCTCGGGAAAATGGTATTAGTCCGGCCGCAGGCACACTCAGGGGCAGCCGATGTCAGAAGAACCACGCCGACTTTATTATTTTAGTGGGAATGGCATGACTCCGATAGTATTGTTTTTCTTTTTTTACAAATACGATCCCTGCATTTGGCTGTATGACTATTCGGGAATGTACTATACGCATATTTCACTCATCGAGTATCTATATCCATCGAAAGTTGCGACCTTATTCTTAGAGTAATAGGTTGAGATGCTGAGGCCTTTTCTCTGAAAATAAGCAGATGTCAGCGTTGCAGCCGTTTGCAGTCTTGTACGAACCTGCGGGCGAGTTACTCCTGAAGCCCAGATGCAAATGTCATCTGCATAAATTGGCAGACTGACCCACTGTGGCAAGGACTTCTTCTGCCAAGTCAGGGCTAGATTGAACAAAACTGGGTTCAGAACGCCACCCTGTGGAACTTCACGGCTGGTGTAGTGGCCGGTAGTTTGGCCATCCTTGATGAATACAAAGAAGCTCCTTCGGGTCAGGTAGCTTCGAATTCACCGAAAAGTGCGGCCTCCTATCTCAGCAACCACTAGCGCGTCAAGGATGGCTTCATGAGAAACATTATCGTAAGCGCCCCTCACGTCTAAAGATAGCGTTACGGAGGGGCGTTTGGATGACTTCTGTAGTTGAAGCGAGGACACACGATCAATGACGTTCAGTTTGCAGATGACTAGCACCGGGAACCGATTTACACGCACAGATTGACTGAAATCGGAAAGACGCGATTTCGGGCCACTCGCGTTCCATTGGAGAATTGAAGCATTCTTGACTTCTTGGAAGTACTCAAAATATATCATACTATTAATAAGATTAATGTATGTAAATGTGGTATATGCTTCGTTCTCTCTTAACACTCAAGCGAAAACCGGCGTATATAAACATATAATATATTCAGCGCCGGCGGCTGTTGAGTGAAAGGAAGCTTGTAGCTTTGTTTAGCAGCCGCGTTTTCACGAATACGACCAATGGCGCTATCCATCAAATTCTCCGCGCATCGCGTACACATAAACGGCGGTAATGCGCTAGAAAGGAAATTGACGCAGTGATGACGTTGCCTTGGATTGTCAACGGTAGCTCTGACGTTGAGGGGATGCTTACCCAGCTACGTTCCGTTCAAAGTAAGATGGCTGATTCGTCTTGGTGGTGTGCCATTATTTTGTTGCAGGAACGTATATTGCGAAGCAGTAAAACTGCAGGATGAAATGCTCCCAATGCATATCATAATGTACGTCAAAGTGCTTGTAAGATAAGGAAAAACACCGTACTTTTAAGAAAGATGCAGCGAATAAAGTAAAGAAGGGCTCGTCCTACCCGTCTAATAATTGTTTTGTTGCTGTGGTTTGTTTTAAAAGTATTATAATGCAACGGATTTGTACATAACTTCGTCACATGACTTGCTAGCAGCTCTCTTTGCCAGTACATGTTCCTGTGAGTAAGTTCGCTTGTTTAAATAGAACGTTCGTGTTCTCAAGGAGGCCATTGCTTGTGTTTATCGCTTGTAAAGATTACCAGAAAAATGCCGTACTTTGGGCTACCAGTCAACAAAACGTCTGATTTCTATGCCGTTTTCCGGCCAGCCAACAAAACCCCTGAAACTGACAGAAACTCCAAATTTTCATCTAGGCTGTTTCACTAAATCATCAAATTATTCTCGTATAGGACCTACCAGTATGCGCTTACATGCAGTTGTAGTTTTGTCACTGCACTGTACATTACCATTGGCATTTGTATGTTGGATAATTAACCTTTTATGTATCTCACGTTTCTCTTTTCTTCTTCATCGTTTTTCTTTTGAAGTTAGTCCTTGTAACCTATATGCAGATGCAGTTTGCTTCGGACCGGAAGTTAGACTCATGACGATCGGTTCAATTATTATGTGCACAAATTTTTCTCTCTACACATTTCTATGCATCCCCGAGTTTCCTTTTTAAATATAACACCCGATTTTCCCCAACACCCCGAATTTCAACAAAATATAAAACCCGAACACGAAGATTCCTAAATGTATTGCCCTGAAATGCCGCAGTTTTGCACAAAGCACGCTGAATATTTCTATTATATGTGAACGAAGCGCAAACTGTCATTCAACGAGGGCCTGGCACTCAGCCACACAGCCTTTGTTTCGGCGGTTGTTTGATGCTTTTTGTGTGTGTTCAGCTTGCCAATCAAGGAGCGTCCCTGTTAAAGACAAAGGGTAAGCATATGCACCATATTGGTGCAGACACTGTTATATTTAGCACCGTAGCCGTAATGGGGCATATAGCATTTAGGTACAAAGCTCTCTTTGCACGATTATGTGCACGGCAGCCACGCGAGAAAGTTTCAATTATTTTCAGGGCCAAAATGATGTTGTTTATTTCATTTCAGTAAATCGTGGCTGGCTACTGCGCTGCGTCAAGCTAATAATGCCCCACTAAAGGGCATGTCCTATAACTGTGTCATAAACACCCCGGCGAGGAACTAATCAAGCACCCGTATCTGCGCGCACACGTACCAGCATGTATAGACCGTTTTTCCATGAGCGTCACCATAGTGCTACGCAGTGGCGCCATCTATGGTCAGTAGACATGCTGGCTTGGGCGAGCGCTCCGTTTCGCTGGCAGGTATATATATGGTCGACGGTAGTTTCTGGCGTTTGTTTTCGCGCTGGTGCAGTCTATTTAGTATGATGTGGCGTCTTTTACGTAGAAAACGGTTCTGTGAGATGTACTGGAGTGGTTTAAGACGGTATGGCTGGACTTTCTGCTGGCGTTGAGGCGGACGGGCCTAATGAGCCTGATATCATCCTCGGAGATCAATCGTGTACTTCTGAAAGTTCCATTCATTAATGTGACCTTATTGCAGTATTATATCCTCTAGTTCTAAGCTGCGGCTTAGGAGCAATGAAATGTATGCGACGATCGTAACAGCGTGGGTACCGTTCTGCTACGATAGGAGCTGTGCTGTTATACTTTTACAAGCGTTCAATTAAACTGTTAGCTGCAGATTACATTTCGTGACTACTTGGTTCGGTGGATGTGGTTTCCATCCGTGAATAAAATAGTTTTGGTTAGTAATAACAAAATACCTTACAGTGTGAACTATACTTGCCCAGCAAAGGAACCGTTTACGAACCGTGCGAGCATCGTAAGCACTGGTAGGTGCTGGATTACAGATATCTTTGATCTATATAGCGCATGGTCCATGCATGCGGCATCGACGTTTATAGATCTATAAACGTTGTGCGGCGTGACTATGCGAGGTAGTACTGCGGCGTTAGCCCGTTTTCTCTTTCTTTTTCGAGAAAGAGGATGATAACGGAATTTTTTTTCGGTTGTGTTCGTTCAGTTCTCTACGACGCACTCGCACGTATTACGAAAATTTTGTCCTCAAAAATAGCCATCGCATTCTTTTTATGCGATCTGTCTCGGATATTATGGCTTTACAGGGCAAAAAAATGCCGAAGCACACAGCTTATATATGTATCATGCTGCAAGGTTCACCAACCGCAGTGATCGTTGTGTTGAACAGCGCCATCCGCCTGATGCAGCAAGCTATAGGGTAGACATATACTAATTTCAAGCCTACTAGACTTCAAATGCGTGAGAACGATGCCGGTGTATCACAAATATTTCATAGCGCCTGTCGCTTAGATGTTTCTTAGTTGCCTCAGGTTGACCGTACACGAGCATGCGCTCTTATGTTATATGTTTTAGTCCCTATACGCCAAGCGATCAGATAGTGAGCAGATTTACCATTTCATGCTGGTAACATGGAGACGCCGGTTCTCTTGGTTGAATTAAAACTTATATACGCAAAATAGTTCACAACACATACATACAGCGCGGCTGATAATGCACGTGGCATGTTTGCGCCTCCAAGAGATATTTCCGCTTACTGTAGTTACCGATGCACCGAAAGGCTTCCCTGACGACCTTATATGAACGGACATTGCGTAAATTTCACAAAATAAGAACTAAAACATCTCGAAATCATTGCGCAGCACGCGACAGCAATACTTTCAAGCAGCGCCGCGCCGGATCGCACAAGCCAGAGAGGAGCAAAGGCTCGCCGCGTGCCCTTGCCTCCTCGCCCGATGAAAAGGTGTACACATCAAAAGCCCTCACGTTTCGTCCTGACCTAACGACGACGAAAACGAAATCTTTCCGCAGTCTGTCTCATTGCGAGAAAGTCAAATAAAAATGGATGCAAATGTTTCAACAGTCGAGAATGAGGGAGAAAGCAAGGATTCTGAGACGTATTCGGAGTGATACGCTGGTTTGAGTGAAGATAGCTCGCGCAAATTTAGAAACCATCAAGCGCCGCGCGCTGTATGGGGCGCGAGCACTCGTTGATGATATGATCGCGAACTACTGGCTCTGCGCATCGACGAGAGGCAAGTCGAACAGCGTAACTAACGTCCTCTTTAGAGGTCAAGTCAGATTCGTGCTCCTTTCGGGCAGGCGATCGCTTAACGGAGAGAAATGCAAGAAAAACGAGCAGCATAGAATTGAGCGCACCTCCCCTAATGGCAGCAATTGGACCAGCTCCGAATGATGAGAATCTCTATCGACCTTTCAACGGCAGTCTCACGACCTCGGTAAAGCCTGCTCTGTGTCTAATAAAGACGCATTGCCTACAGGGCAACTCCTAATGGTGCCGTCTTCGGACGATCGGGACAAATCTTCCGTTCGTATTGTTTTATCTCCGCTTTTGAGCTTGTTTGCTTTGAAAAAGTGAGCACCACCGTACCGGTGCACTGAATATTTTATCTCGGCAGCGGCGATTTCTCCAGATTGTGGCGTGTCTTCTGTGATATCCTGCGGCCCGCAATTAAGATTTCAGCAGACCGTGCCAAACTTGCAGCCTCCCACTTGGATAACTGTGTATATCAGCGTTACTTAGGATGTACTGACGCCCGTTGAGTATTGCAGAACATGTTTACCGATCGCGGTTGGGCGGGATATATACGTGTCTGTTTCACGATTTGATTATTTCGAATAGTGTTTTTAAAACTATCCCACAGCGTATGCCGCAATTTGGTCATTCAGGCGGATTGTTTGAAGAGGCGAAATGCTAACGCATTCCTAAGCCTATTTTGGGAGATGTTGCGAAACTCGGGATGTGGTCCTATGGCATGGCTTCAAGTCTACACGGTTTCAAGTTGGCAATTGCCACAGGTGCATTAAAGAAAAGTGAAATAAATTATTATTCCACCAAACTTTGTAATTAGCTAATTGAACATTCGGATTAGTTGTGCAAGCAATGTCTGCCTCTTCCGGTAATGCAGTTGAAGAGGCTTAACTGTGTTTATGCCCCCGGCGATATCCTTAAAAAATCTGTTAATAATAATATGAGCTAGGTATACTGTATAGGAACTACGGCTTTCCCCCAGCTATCTCCAGTTACCATTGCCTTGAGCCCGAGAAATTCATATCATGCCTGTAGATTGTCTGATCTCATCCCACCACGTAATCTTCTAACGTCCTCGACTGGGCTTTCCTTCCCTTGGCAGTCAGTCGGTAACTCTAATAGACCGCAGGTTATCTGCTCTACGCATTACATGACCCGCCCAGCTTATTCCTCGTATTCTCTGCTAAAACATATTCATCCAACGCCTGCCGTCATCCCTTCTCTTAACGTAACGCCTATCATTTTCCGTTCCTTCGTTCGTTGCGCGCTTTCTAGCTCACGAAGCTTTTTCTTTTTTTTTGTGTGTGTGTGTGTGTGTGTGTGTCCTCGGAAACTTGGGCCTTGTAGCTGGTGGAATGCACTTAATAAATAATTTTTTTCTTCAAGCTTGTAGGCCAGTTGCCGTTCATTTCTTAAGAGTGCCTGTCATATGTGCTCCAGCCCATTTTTACTCACCTGCAGACTTTCTCATGATCACATGCCCCCTGCGACTACTTGGCCTAGATAAACGCACTCCTGCACAGTTTCAAGAAGCTCATTATATCAATAGCTAACTCCTATTCCCTTGTCAGGCCGTTCAAAATTACTTCAGTCCTTCGCATTCTTATAGCTATTTCCATGCCGAACCATAGGAAATCGATCAGTTTGTTCCGACAGCAATTCGACACTTTGTTAGATATTGCTGTCCGCACTTTTCTAACAGCATGCACCATGTGAAATTACGACGGAACTTTTGTTTTCGGTTTGATTTGCTAATATTCGTCACATATTGGAGAGTCTCGAAAGATGAAACTACGGCGGGAGGTTAGCATATCGCAGCATGAGACCGAATTAACCAAGCTTCAAGTTATCGATGCATTTTGCTATGTTTTGCAATGTCGCTTATTTTCTTGTTTATCAGCTTTGACAGTTAAAAGAATCCGACCATATCTGAGTTGAACGCTTTCTGAATTTGCCGTTTTCTTTTATAATGTCCTCCGTTACTTGGAAGAGCCTGCCTGTTGGCTGTCTTGGTACCTGATCGCCAATTTCAATTGTTCAGCTTGAGCCTACTTATCACCTTAGTGAAATATTCATTCATCATTGTGCCATTTTCACCAACTCGTTCAAACATTTTATATAGTACTGTGCTTCATTTGCTTGGGGCAACAAATGGGAGTTAATAGAAGAATACCTAAACTCCTTTCTACTGTATTTCCCTATTTTATTCGTTTTTTGTGAGTGTTTGACACTGCTGTATTGCCGTGTAAAGCACAAAAATAGCCCATTTTGCTTCCTTGGCTTAATCCTCCTTGCACGACTTTAGCACTTCACCGTTAATGTCGGGGAAACAAGGTAAAAAAACGTGTTAAGTGGTTTCTGTCACCAACAGCCGAGTTAATGTAGGGGACTAGCCCACTTGTGTTATGTTATCGTCTTTTTTCTTGTTCATTTCCAGTCTAATAAGATGCAGAAATGCTGAGCCATTTGGCTAATGACATCATTCCTTTTTTTGTCATTAGTACATCAATTTCTATCTTTCTCCTTCACTATACGCTCGGTGCGAAACCTTGCAGGGTGCGAAATTTGCTCCTCCTACTCGAATAAGCGTATAAAAAAGGCAAAAACATTAGCGCCCTTAAGTAATTACGTAGTTGGTAATTAAATCGCCGATTTTCTAATATATTCGCCCCCTTCCACCCTTCTCCACACCCTTTATCTCTCTCTCTATCCGAAGTCCTAGTTACCTTAGATAATTTGTCCACTTTTCAACCTATACAAAGCAGCTAAAAGGAAACACCTCGTGCGCTGCAGCAGGCTTTTATGCGGAAGCCAGCAAATGGTGCGTACCGAAATAGAGTGCCAGAAGGAAGCTCTCCACTGACTGCGTCGCCAGCAAAAGAGGAGGCAGCAGCGGGGGCGGCGGAGCGTGCACGCTACACACTACACCAGGGACAGCGACTGAGCTTCGTTTTACGATCGCATCGATTCGAGCCGCCGCGATGAGCTCGCGCGGTTTCCGCCTTCGTCGGTGGCGTCTTCTTCGGCACTTTCGATTTTTTTGTCAGGTTAGCCCTTTCCAGGTTAACCTTTCTTCCGCACTACCTCCCGGCGAATTCTTTATTATACACCGCCCCGTCTATGGTATCCTGTGCGGTGGTCAAGCGGTGTGTATTATGCGCAGCGGGGAGGAAAGCTCGCCTTGGAAGCGGCAAGGCATGGCGATAAGTGCGGCAAAACCGGTGGAGACTGCCGACTGGCGAGCTCCTTTGCGACGACAATAGGCCAAAGGTGCACAGCAATAAAGGGAGAGAGAGAAAGAGAGAGAGAGACGACAAGGGAAATAAAGGAAAGTGAGTGACGTTGTGCCGGAAATGACGACGTGAGGGGGCAGTATACTACTCAGGCACGTGGGTCTGCGGCGGGTGATTTTGGCGGTGGTGGTGTTGCAGCAGGCGGCGATAGCATGACCTGCATGGCCGGCAATCGTTTCGTCTGGGCATCTCTTACGTTGTTAGCACGGGTGTACCACCGAACATTGATCAACTAGGTGCGTTTTGAAAGCACACACTCGAGGAGCTATCACAGGAAGTATGGAGCAGGCTTCGAGCATTATCACTTAGGGCGGGAGCCCTCATAATGTAGTACGCAGGGACGTGGAAAATATTTCTTCAGGAATGCGCGCGCTGCGCAGCAGACGTATACAGCGGGTCGCTGACAGACGTACACAGCTCGACGCACAAGTTCTCGGCACGAGGATGCGCCGAAATAGCAAAACCTCGCGCAGTGCGATGAGTGCAATGGGACTTGCGTAGCGACGGTCATTCACACAGCTGCAGGACCTGCCTATCTCCACAAAGTCGCCGCATGATTTAGCAAAGGTGCTGCACCATCTCTTTCTTTAAACACGACACCTCCCCTCGCTCAGTTTCCGCCCCTCAGCACGGCTCGGCACTTCGTTAACGTCAAAATCCCACAAGTTCTTAGAAGTGCGCCACTGATCCCTCGACGTAACACGAATAATAAACGCTATAGCATGAGATACCTGTTGTTCTACCAGCTATTGTTAATTCATTAATGTGCAAGAAAGAGTTCACTAAACAAAGTTATCCGACATGCGAAAAAACAAGGGTAGAATTCGCGAAGCTTTACGCTCGTACGGGCTACCTGTCATTATAGTCATTATAGTCATTCTCCTTTGCTAATCATACTAATAATACGTTTACAACAACTGGCTGGTGTTTGTTCTGATAAACGGTTTTGACTTACAAACTGCTGTGTGAATACGGACCCAGGCTCTGAAAAGTCAAATGTTCCATTAATATTTTGCGTACTTATGGCCTTCTCTTTACAGCCTGCTAGTAATCATGCTGTACAAGCTCTCCCATCTTCTGGGAGTACTTTATCATATCTTCACAGTATCTCGTCGCCAAAATATTTCTTCACGCCAGCTTTCTATTGGCACTTCAGGCACAGCGACGCATTGCTGCTGCTAAGACAATCACTAGACCTGATATTTTAACTCGAGGACAATGAACTCTTGAGCACGAACAAACTGCCACAACGTTCCCGAGTGCCTGAAATTGCCTTAAGTCTCAACGCAGCCTCCCTAGAAGCAGTAATTGCAAGAAAAAGGGGTGACTGTCAGTAAATACAAGAGTGAAGGCAACCATTATAATGTGACTAAATTTCTTTTTTTTTGTAATTTTCATGTCAGTAATAGTATGAACGAGGAAAGCTATGAAGACGTACAAATGGGCCCACGTACATTGTGCTTGAACTCGTCACCTGAAATTGCCTACGCACTTCTTCTGCAAGATGCTGTCGTGCCCCCCCCCTCGCTTTCTACATTTTCTACAACTTACGTACGCCCAATAATGTAGGTTCACATTTGTTGACCACGAGCAGTGTAGACCAGTTATACTGAGGAATGCAAGAACTCTAGAAATTTGGGCTAAATATGAGACAAACAGTACCTGTCTGTGATAACTCCGACGCGTCAGTGGAGTGTATTATGATGGAATGTGTCCAATATGACCGAGAGCAGGTTCGCCTGCGTGATAGTCCTCTCACATTGAGCAGAGTGCTTGGACCGTGGTTGTATCCTGATAAACAGATGCGTGCTATAATGCCCCTCGCCACTTCTTAGTGGAGACTAATCTTATGGACTGCCTATAAGTGGTATTACTATTTTGTGTTATACATTGTCGATCCTCTTTAACGAGCTCATCTCACGGTGGTGTTGTGCTTATGTGTATATTTGAAGAGACTTGTGGGAACTATTTGACTCCTGCAACCATCTTATATTTACTGGACTCTGCTTTTGGTGGTGGTGCCCATAGACGAGGTAGTCACTGTGTTCTTGTGTTTCTGTGTGTGTATTGTGTTTTCTTTAAATGTTCTTCTTTATCTTCCTTTTTTATTTTTTATTTTGCGTAACGGGAATCTGGGATTTTGGGATAGCCGGCTCTGCTTCTACCTTATACTTCTACATCTGAAAAAAAAAAGGGGGGGGGGAGCTGCCAGTTGCACATTGTTTCATTTGTATAGTGCAGGAGGTTCACTATAGGTTGAGTGATTGCGATTTCAGGGGAAAAAAAAGCGGGACTTCATCATGGTAATACTGCCGCTTTATACGCAGCGTGGACGCACCTGGATACGATGTCCTCACGTGCCTGCGTCATATGTCACATTGGCGCCGCGGCCATGTAGCGTAGCATGGAGCAGAGTGCCCACGCAATAGGCTGCCCTGAACGTGGAGCGAACCGTGCAGAGCAGCGAGGGTAAACGCCTAGTCACGAAATAGAAATCAAATATCATTGCTGGGCGCCTCGCGAAGAGCCCACAAATTCAAATAATGTAAGAGGCCGTTCTTTCGCTCAGGTAGTAGCGCGGACCCGTTCGCCTGCCGAACGCTCACGACACCAATGTCACAGTGACGTCTGTAGCTAAGGCTCATTTCCGCAGTTCCCAGGAGTCCCCACGACTATACTGATGCCGTGACATCAGCGCTCTCGAATTCCTGTCCTGGAAAACAAAACAAAAGGACAACAAACAGATAGATCGGTAAATTGAAAGAGAAACAAAAGACGGGCAAGAGAGGCTATAGCATCTTCCAAAAGAATTGTAAAGGCTGAGTGCGCGCTAGGAGGAGTGCAAGCGTTGTAACGAATGCACGGAAGAGAGCAGTGACTTAACTTTTATTTCTTCGAATGACCGCAATGGGGATGAATGTCCATGTTTCTGTGATGTAGAGTAATTCATATCTAATGCCCTGGACTGTTTAAGTAGACGTTAGACACAGGAATGTTGTCTTAAGCAAAAACTGAACTAATTTCCGTGACGTTCCTTATGTCTTCAGGAATACGTGAAATTTTAGCGATTGTTGGAAGTGGACTTTTTATTAGGACAAATGTAATAAAATAGAAAAAATTGAAAAATAAGGCTTACGATTTCGTGGCTTTATGACGAGAGCAGATATCGCTGTTCTGTAACTCCCCATCTGTTGGAGCGCCTAAGCGTTCTAGCGGCATATACAAGTAATTGCTTACGGGCTGATTGGCGAACGTGTTACCGAAGATTTGAGCATAAAACATGACGTGAGAGTGAACCTGAAATGGTCTCTAAAGTTTCCTGTGCTCCCGTTGTGAAAATAACTTTTGTCATAAAGAGAATAAAAAATATGGCAAAAAGAAAAAGAGAGAGGTAAGCAAGGTACGCTCCCATACCGAAGTTTCGGAACTATCATTGACTAAGCAAAGCCTTGCTTTTATAGTTTATAGGGTTTTCCAGAAGTAAGAGCGGACAAATATTGTTACTATCCCAAGAAACACTGCAACAGCGATAATGTCTCGTTATTTTCTTTTTTTCTTGTGCTCGAGAGCAAAATAAAGTACAGCCATACTCGCATCGCTGGAATATCGAGACCCCATAGACGTCACTTCATTGGCGACCGATTGATGACCACGAAGATGGCTTCGCACGCATAAACTATGCCACGCGCCTGTTTTCCCGTGACGTATTCAGGGTCGGCGGTTCACTCTGCATCGGGTTTTGACAGCATAAGATGGATTACCTGCTGTCGAGAGAAACTTCAGGCATCTCCATCAGCTTGCGTTTCTCTCTGGCGTCCCAGTTGATGGGTTTTCTTCATGAGCGTGGCTACAAGTCACAATCTGCAAGTTTCTGATCCTACCACACCCATAAACTAACCTTGTGGATTCTTTGTCTCGTTATATATTTGCTGGAAGAGCTGGTAAGTAACCAATGCGTGAATGGCATTGAATCGAGCTTTTCGTTGCAATGCAAAATAAATGTAATTATGGAGTAAGTCGGTGGTAGAAAGCGCTATTTTCTCTTTGAGGTTTACATTGAGCTGTGCAAAACTTTTTAACGCTGTACGTGGAGAAGATATGCGACGCGATGTATTGTATGCGATAGTACATCGGGATGCGATATATTATAAGCCAGGTCGGTCACGAGGTGGCAGAGCTTCAGGAGAATTGCATTCGCAAAGAGGAACTCCGATGTCCCCGTTTCTCTGCGCGAAATCTGTTGTTTGAATACGCACGAATAAAGTAAAAAAAATCTTCTCTGAGTTGATTTTTTTTCCATCATCGTTACATCCCACGAAATGCGCTGAGCGAAATTAAGACCACCCTCTTTTTTTTTTTTTTTTGCAGTCTGGAGAGCTAAAAACGGCTTAAGCAACGCAAACTTGTGCTAACTGACTAAAATGCCTTGTACGCTTTTTTCCCCGCCCCGTTAGCCCCTATGTAAGGGCTGCACTGGGATGGCATGGCATTCAGACGCACGCCCAGATAATTCGCTATTTGGCAAAAAAATAAGCCTAATTAGGCTGTGCGCGTGGACGCTTGTCCGCTGGCGGGCAATTCCGGGTTGCAGCTTCGGAATCCGTGTTGGTTACAGAGCAACACTACCAGCTGGCGCGTGCTGTAGCGCGTCGCTCAAAGCCGAATCGCTCAGGAGCAATTATCAGCAGCCAACACAGCGTTAGGTGAGCGCCTTTCATCAAACACCGCGCAGAAGCGAGCTGGGCGGTGCGTAATTGCGGTCCGTGTGAGCGCCATAATGAAGCCGTCGTTCCCATTGATTGGGCTACACGCCGAGGGAAAACTTTTCGAGCACCCGAAGTCAAAAGGTTTCGCGCGCAGAGTCGTCAGCAGTAAGCAAGTTCTTACCTGCTTTCTATCGGTGTTTCTTCTGTAACTTCTAGCTGCGTTTTCATTCAGCAATTTAATGGGCAGCCTTTCTCGCACTGATGGTGTTACAGGGTGAACTCCGGCGCACAGTTGCATGAGAGGACGCATACTATTATGCTGCGTCCAGCGCCATTGGTTCAATGTACCACAGAAAATGCATTTCCTTAAAAGCAGTTACAGCATAATACATACAACCCCTGGAGATAAGCAAAACGCGCGCACTGCCCCATTGAACTCACTGTAGTGCATAAGGAACTAAGTAAGGTTTTCCTCTGATAAGTTTAACACGTTAAATACAAAGAGCGATGTTTTCATCTGTCTCGATCAAGCAATGGATTTTTCGTAGTGAGTATTGCTGCCTCGTATTACTTTTTAAAAGCTTAACGTGCGGAAGCACAGGCGAGACGCATCGATGGCTGTGGTACAACAATGTGTCTCTCCTCAAACGCGTCTGTGATTTCGGCGAGAGATACCGCAGCCTTTTCACTCATGGCGGAACACCTGGGGTTCTTTAACGTCTACCTGCGCCTGGCTTTCTTGCGGCGTGGTAAATGAATTGATAATGTGTAATTTGGCTAAGCGCTTAGAGCGAACAAATAGGCCGTTTTATTTCCTCGAAGATGTCATGTGGGGGAACGCCCGGGAACTATATGGTGTCCAGCCTAAATACTCAGCTTGGTTACAAATTTTGATTATAATAGGTTTTGGTTAGACGGAGAGGAGCAAACTTTCAATTTTCCAGATGATATTTAGCTTTCGCTCGCACTCTTATCCTCCAGTGGCCGACGCTTGTTTCACCTTATAACGGCTCTGTCATCCAGTGGCCGCGCAGACACGTTTTCACAGCATTGGGAATAGTCAGAAAGTGCAGGCCTTACTTTGCGCCCCTGCGACGTCGCTTTCTTCCCCAGCGGGAGCACAGAGAAGATAGCGAAAGGCGGCACAAATTCCCGCTTGACGAGAACGTTGGTTCGTACGTTCACAAGTACGGAAAAAATTTGGTCAAATGGTGTTTTGCTTAACATCGTTCACGTTAAGCAACGTGAACGAATACACGAAAAATTGCCCCGTGACTGGCCGCTCGAGGCACATTGCGTCTATTCGCGGGCTGCTTTCATGCCCGGAAAAAAAGACTATTATGTAGCACGTATTGAACAATAGAAAACTGTATCGGGGTCTTTTCATGTTCCTCTACAATTTTCTCACTGACGTTTTTTTTTCATCTAAACATAATATTTGAGAAGTTGTATAGTTAAGACTAATTATGTGATTGAGCGGAATGCAAAAGAGTGAGTATCTCCAAGCGACGGCAAACGACATTATCTTGGTTCTGTCCAGCTACGTGATATTTGCATACTTTTAATTCTCGGGGCATGATAGTTGGGACACCCTATATATATATATATAAGAACGAGCACCCATTTCATTCCTGTTAAACACAACGAGCATAGGAAGCGAGGTTAAGCACCCTGACTTTACGATGTTCGAGGTACCATTATAATTGTATAAGGCTCGCAAGATTCGCACAAAAGCTGGCAGTGTCTATTGTTAGGTTAAGACAAAGCCATCATTTCTCAGAGACATAGGGAGATGACGATATTCCTGACATTCTTGCTCATCGACGGGTATACGACACCTAAGTGAAGAAAAATGTCTCCACGATTTTTTAAAATGAGGTATAGCACATACAGCTAAAAACAAAAGCGTTCACATCAAATAAAAGGTGCCTCGCATAGCTTTTCTTTCTTTTTAAATTTGCTGCTCTCCCTTGAAATATCTTTATTCTACAAGAAAGAGCTTGCTTCCTTGCGTGGAGTATTTTGTTCACTTCGTTTTTTCTGCGATAACGATAGCAGAGGCGTAGACAAAAAAGCCGCCGAGATTAGTCAGGCGTCTGTGTGGTGCGATATTCGACATAGCAGGAAGGTGGGGGGCGCAGAAATGTGGGAAGATTGGCGCAGTGTGTTGCAAACATGTAGGCCGGTGCGCAAGACAAAGGCGTCTCTCGCCTATTAATGTTCGTGTTCTAGGAAAATTTGCTTACGTAAAGCACTTTCTTTTTCTTGACGAATTTACAAATCGTAGCCGGTGAGTTTGCAAGACGTATCCGCTTCAAATGAATCTCCAGAACGACACCAGTTTTCGGGTATTATTTTCCAAAGTGTGGGACGAAATACATGGACGTACCAGTTACTTTCGTGCTTCAATGCATAAATAACGTTTTGGTAAAAAAGTAAGTGGAGCAACAGTGCATTTTTACGGCGAGTTTGATGGCCCGTATCTCCAAATTGCTGTCATTCTGTAAATTCATTCCAAGGGGATACGCCTCGTAGATTCAACGGTAAATTAGTGATTTTTTTTAAAGTTAGCTGAATGTGTGTTTCTATTTCTTATGCAATTAATGTCCGCCTCCCTTAATATTGCAGCTCAAGGAATACAATTATGTTATTTACAACAGGTAACTAAAAAAAAACTTTTGGAAAACTTAGAAATGATCACCCAGTGTATGTCAAATTCTTACAAACAACTCATGCGTACGGCAAACACCGTGAGGCTTCTCATTATCTGGTAACCTCTAGCTAACTTGTCCGTGCTTATTTCTTTTTCTGAACTTCAAACCCCGCTTCATTTTTCTGCGCAATACCAGCTCATTTTAAGGTACAGCCTTTTAAGAAGAGAGTTTGGGGCGCTCAGCCCTCCACGACTGGCAAGAAAATTTTCGGGAATTCACCACATCATCTGTCTGTCACGTGACGTCGCGAAAACCGCTAAAACTCCCTGTTTCATAGGACATGTGGGCACTGATTATGCATGATTAGACCGAACGAAAGAAAAGAATTTCTTTCTGATTCTGCTCATTTCTCCCTATTAGCCTCCCGCGGTTGGTCAAAATGTTTTCGGGCTGCGCCCGATGCGCCTGCCTGTCACGAGGCGTCACAAAACCGAGAAAACTCAGGACTTCAAAAAAGACACGTACGCATAAGATGCATTAAGATGCCGAACAAAACTGATTATTTTTGTAATAGTCGGAGACTGCCTCGTTCCGAAGGAATAGAAGATCGTCGATCGCTCTGGCACTGGCTACTCGGAACTACCAAGGTGAATGAATTCATTTGCGTGTAATAAAATTTATTTCGTGGTAGTCTAACACGCAAATATACACGCGATATATAACTTGCTGGAATTTGCGACGTCTTTTTCCGACTATCTACAACTTCCTAATAGACATGTTGAAATTAGAACAATTAGAAATGTAACTAGGTACGCTTAATTAACTAATTGGATGTCAGAGACTAAATATTTACTGGCGGATTCTTAACTGGGCTCTGCACAACTCTCTTATTCGCTCTTATTCCCGTTTGCTCTTTTCACTTAAGCTGCACGCTTGGAGGGAGCTCTGTAGCGACCGCTCGCGCTGAGCGCCGACGAAGCGGCCAATCGCCTGCGCGCAATATCAGTGAGCTCCGGCTACTGCGATCGTGATGATGGGAACCGCTGGCAACAATCGCAACCACTGCCGCTGTCTAGCCGTCACTGGCAACCGCCAACAACAAAGCTAGACAAACTGCATCAATGGACCACCTCTGCAGCTTGTTTGCGGAATTCAGTGCCCCACAAAGCAATAAAGTAACTGTAAGAGACTGCGCAGTGGTGAGCTCCGGACTAGTTTGGACCCCCTGGGGCGCTATAACGTAAAGCTATCCCAAACTGTTTCTGTTCCACTTATGCCATCGGCCCTCCCGGATTCGTAAATAATTCTCGAGGATCTGTTTTAGCGGCATTTCTAACCTTTCGTTGCACGCCGCCGCGACTTTCCCCCAGCCACGGCAAGCTGAGCAAGGGGAAGCGGGCAAATCGCAGACGCCAGCACACCGTTCTCATCCGCTTATCTTCTTTCACGGCGCTTTCTCGGCCTCACCGATGCCATCTACACTCCTGCATGCTCCTCGCCTCTTGTCAACCAGTTAGATAGGATAAGCCTGTCACGGAAGGCAATGCTATAGGCTTTGAAAGCAAATAGAAGTGACCTCCTGGAAACGAGGAGAACGTATGATTGGGCGGTTCAAACAAGGCCACAGGTCACCGCCCGATGCTTGCGTCGGCGGTTACATAAATACGACGTCAGGAAATATGAATAAAGGTAGATTGGAATAGTTTTACGTTATAGAACTCTTGGGCCTTATAACATAAAACTATTCCAATATGTTTTTTTTCAATCTCCTGATGTCAAACTTGCGTAACCGCTGACGCAAGCATCGAGCTGTGACCCGAAGGGTTGTCGAAACAGGCCAATCAAACGCTCTCCTTTTGTTGGCTTTAAAAAGGAATAACATTGCCTACACTGAGCAGCTTGTCTTATCTCATTCGCTGTCGAGAAGCGAGGAGCACGCTCAAGTGGAGAGGGATTCGATGGGGCCGAGCCAGCGCACTGAAAATCGATAAACGAATGAAGAGGGTAGTGCGGGCGTCTGCGATTGGTCCGCTTTCCCTTACTTACCTTGCGGTGGCTGGTCGAAAATCGCGGCGGAATACAACGGAAGGTTAAGAATGCCGCTAAAACGGATCCTCAGCAAAGAGTTGGCAGATCGACTCAAACGTGCCTAAGGTGCTCGAAAACGTTACACGTCCACGCAAAAAGATTTATTGCACGCTAATAAACCCATGCTCTCCGGCAAGTGCGAGTAGCCAGTGCCTGAGCGATCGGCGGCAGCCGTCTTTTATTCCTTTCGGAACGGGGCAGCCTGCGGCCATTCAGAAAAAAATTCAGCTTTGTTCGGCATATTAATGCATCTATAACGCGTACACGTCACTTCGACGCGGTGAGTTTTTGCGGTTCTGTGACGTCGCGTGACTGGCAGGTGAAGTGGGTGCAGCCCGAAAACTTTTGACTAACAACCGGGGGCTAATGGCGAAAAAGCGTCGAATCAGAACTAAATATTTCTCTATTGTTAGGTGAAATGATGCAAAATCGGTGTCTACGCGTCATATTCAGGCTGCTACTTCAGGCTGCTACTGGCCTATCGTAAAGAAGTAAAACAAAGCCAGTCGTACATCACGTCGTTAGCGCAATGAAATAGAAACCAAAAAGATGACGACACCATAACTCTTGTAGATTACTCTGGGAATGCCATACCCTGTGATCGTATCGCGTCCGTCCTCAATGAAACCTTTATACAAAACTTTTCTGTGACCTGCAATGTTTCCCCACCCACTGCACCTTGTTATGATTACCAGGCTATGTTTCCAATTACAATTGAGCCATGTGGTGTGGAAACCGTGATTAAATCGTTGCGCCTGTCCTCTGTTCCTGGCCATGATCCAATTTCCGTGAAATTTTTGCACAGCACTGTTGTTTATTCATCTATTTTACTAGCAGAACTATTTCAACAATCGCTTCACACAGGATAACTGCCCCTTGATTGGAAAGTCGGTAAGGTGGGGGGGGGGGGATTCCACTTTATAAATCGGGTGACAAGGATTCGCCTCTCAATTATCGGCCTATTTCACTAACCAGTATCCCATGCAAAATATTAGAACATATCCTATATTCACAGCTTGCTAACTTTCTTGAGTCAAACTCATTTTTTTCAAGTTCACAGCATGGCTTTCGAAAAACATATTCTTGTGAAACGCAGCTGGCTTCCTTCATACATAAGCTACACCTAATTCTTTATACTCATTCAATGGCAGATTACATTTTCCTTGACTATTCCAAAGCGTTCGATAAAGTGTGTCACAAACTGCTACTTCACAAACTACAGCTCATGAACATAGACCCCAAACTTCTTGCTTCGATTGAATGTTTCCTTAATAACCGTTCGCAATACGTGTCAGCTAATAATCTTAACTTTCGCTCAAACCTTGTTCATTCCGGCGTCCCACAAGGCTCCGTCCTCGGGCCTCTTCTTTTTCTAATTTACATCAACGATTTGCCTTCTTCTGTTTCCTCTCATATCCATTTATTTGTGAACGGCTGCGTAATTTTCCGAGAAAGAACAAGCAGTGATGATGCAACTGCTCTTCAGTCTGACCTGAACGCTATTTCACTGTGGTGTAAAACATGGCTAACGGAACTTAACATCACAAAATGTAAGTCTCTTCGCGTATCCAGAACTTGCAACAGCATCCCCACTTATTCCTTAGATCATGTCCTCTTAGAATCGGTAGGCTCGTACAAGTACCTTAGTGTACACATCACTTCCACTCTCACTTGGTCTGTGCATATCACATACATAATTAACAATGCTAATCGTATGCTTGGCTACATCTGCCGCAACTTTTCTAAAGCGCCTTCATTCCTCAAACAGCTGTTGTACAAAACGTTAATACGTCCGAAACTAGAGTACACCGCATCCATCTGGGACCCTCATCATGAAAACCTAATACATTCACTAGAAACGGTCCAAAATAACTCGGTTCGCTTCATTCTTTCCAAATATAATAGGACCGCTAGCATATCTTCAATGAAATCAAGCCTTAATCTACCATCTCTAGCCTCACGTCGCAAAGCGTTTGGTATCTGTCTGTTCCATAAGATGTTTCATCATCCACACTTGCGTACCGAATTAATCCCTCTCCCACGTAACCTATCATCGCGATTAGATCATGCCTACAAGGTTGGTGTCCCATTTTGCAGAACTAACGCTTTCTTTCAGTCATTTATACCTGGTACAGCAGCAGAGTGGAATCACTTTCCCGCACTGACAGCCACCATCAAAGATTACCAGCTGTTCAAGAACGTCTTAGCTAATATTGTATTAGTAGACACACCTCTTAACTTTTTATTGCAATATTCCTATTCCTTGTATCACATTTCCTATTTTTTCTTGTTTTGTATGCCTGTAACCACTCCCCTGTCCAATGCCAATGGCCCTGAGGGTACATGAAATAAATAACTAAATAAATAAATAAACAGAACAGAATAGCGTACACGGCCCCCTGAACACTGGTATGTGCCGCATCCTCGCACTAACTAAGCTCTTCAGATGTTGCACCATCGCTTACCACGCCTGTTAAACACGCTTAAATGTAGTAACATAGATGTCACTTCCTGTCCTATATCGCATTTATATGAACATTTCAGTGATTTTCGAACACGAATTAATTTGTTGTTTGTGACTGTTTCTGAGGTAGACTGTCGTTACACATCTCCGTTTGATATTAACCTCTGTCAACGGCTCAAACATGTCTTATTCTTTCCTTACAATGATTACTTGGTTAATGATTATATCACTGCTTTTGTTGCTCTAGTGTACACTGTGGATTGTGTAGTTTTTTATAGTCTGTAATGTTTTATTTTTTTACACTGTATTTCTGTTTGCTGGCATAATGTCTAAGTCAACTTGGCATTTTTTGCTTATGTATTGTTTTTGTCTGTGCTGAATCAGTGCCTGTGCCTTCTGCTGCTGCCCTCAGACCGCGTTTAAGGCCCGTCAAGTCGCTGCGAGCAACGTTTTCCTTAAATCCCCCATAAATTGAATGTTAATGGAAATAAAGTCATATTGTATATTGTATTGTATATTGTATATCAGATGGGGAGCCATCGCGGTTTTCATGACGTCGCGTGATAGACAGGCGAAGTGAGGGTGGCCCAAAAAAGTCTTGGACCGATCTCGGAGGGCTGATTTCAGATTTAATTGCAGCTTTACGTTAAGCGCCTCTTGTATGCATCATAATGGTTACGGAAAGCACAAAACATAAGGGACGGAATTCACGAAGCTTTTCGTTCTTAACTGGACATTGTCATTGGCTGGCCGCCTTCGCTAATGATCATGTCCTGCATTACGATTAGCTTTAATTTGCTCTTACGAACAAATACAGCGTAAGAGGTTTTTTGTAAATGACAACTTAGGGTGGAATTCACTAAGCGAACTTACCAACCAATCCCTTTTCCCGCTTCCCCAGTGCAGGGTAGCCTGCTAGACTCAGCCTGGTTAACCTCCCTACCTTTGCCTTATGACTTATCTCTCTCTCTCTCTACGAACAAATATTGGCGTAAAAAAATCTTACGAAAAAAGCGTATTCAAAAAGCTAAAACTGCTCGTAAGATCAGCAAACTTGCGATGCCCGCCGCTGCAAAGACGAGCTTGTAGTCGAAAAAAAATGTGTATGTGTAAGGGAAGCATAGGTACGAACTTCGGTACTTCCGCCAATAATAAGCGTAAGTTGATTCACAAAACCTAAACAGTCGTCGCAGATGACGTCTTAAGAAGAAATTTCTACGATAGGGGTGTGGCAGTCTTACGAACGTAAGTATGTCTATATGCGCCACCCGAGCTGACGTCAGTAAGCGTTGGCATGTGCTGTTACGGCTGATTGGCCAGAGGCCAATCAGTCTGAGGATGAGGTGCTTAAAAATATATAGCTGAGGATGGCATATGTGCTTATATATTTGTGACGCGCTCTTATTTGTCATCTCAAAGTGCATTGAGCTGGTTGAGTGCATAATTGTATTGAGCGTGTGCTCCTCTGGAATGCAGTAGCATTAACGCGTTGCAGCGAACTTCTGTCTTATGCCTTATATGCAGTGTTTCTGTATGTGCACAATAGCCTGAATTTTCTTACTCGTCATGACATGCTATTGGGTGTAAGCGAATAGAACTATAGTGTCCGTCCCTGACAGCGGTCGAGTTTGCCAATGATGTGTTTTGAGACCTTCTACTGATTTTTTTGCTAGTTTGAGCTTTCTCTTGCTCATAGGGCTGCGGATGATTATTTTTCGAATGCTTTCAGGCTATAATTCTCCATCGGAGATGAAACAACGAAGAAACGCCTGAACGTTCCTAATTATCAAAACTTGTTGCTCTTGCACAATTCGCTGTCGTCTTTCGTGCTGTTAACCTCAGCCTTCTGTTATATAGCTCATAGTTCCAATTAAGCAGCAAGTCGAAGCAGCATAGTGCCTGGGCCCACAATTTTGCTCATTCTGTGATCCACGGTGTGAACCAACGAATGGGTCGACGGATGGCAGTCCTGCCAAGGATATGAAGTCAATACGATAACATAAAAATGATATGGTGAATAAAATCACGTACGAGCTTTGATACGAAAATCATGTGGACGGCTTGAAAAAGAGTGATGCTGCGAAATAAAATACATCTCACACGCACGCACAAGCACGCACACGCACGCACACGCACACACACGCGCGTGCGCGCGTGTGTCCCTGCCCACTCCGCCTCTTCTCCCCACACTTGACCTCTCTTCAATTCTTGCCTACATTCTCGCCTTATTTCGCACCATCGAGTTTCAGCTGAACTGCTTCAATAGCCAATTTATGTGTCAAAATTTGACCACCCTGTCAACGTTATGATTTCTTATCTTTAGGTCATCTTTTATATGTAGGCTGATACTGTCCTGAGATTTCCAGCGGTTTCACCTTTCCCAAAATGCACGCATTTTTGTCGGCTTCTGTTCATATTTTGGAGGATTCTTAGTAGACGTTGAAACCATAGCACGGCCCCCCTGACCACGCTGCTCAAAAAGTCATTTTATTTCCTTGAGGTCTTGTGCAAGCTTCTGTCTTCTTGCCATTCATCAACCTCCTGATTATCCTGTCACTCGTATCCCATTTTGACGATTACAATCCGACGGAAGTTGGCAATGATATAATGGCCATGGGATTGAAGCCATTTAAATCAATTCTACCGTGGACAGACAGCCGCTTTTGCTCACTGCGAATGCAAATGTTGCGTTAATGAGCACCATTCTTAAGCATATAAATTCATGTCTAAAAAATTATGCGGATCCCATGCACTGTGCGAATCGACCTAAGCGAAGCTTTCTGTGTTGTTTGTTTTGATTGACGTTAATTAGCGGTAGTGCTGACGGCGAATGTATGATTTCTTCAGCGTATATATAGTGCAATACGAGAGTAGTGAGTTCATGGCAAATGTTACCTTGCATGCACTACTGCTCTTTGTCTGCGTACTACACAGCATACAGCGAGCCGTGTTTGCTTGAGGCCTTGTTGTGCGCCATTGTTTGTAACCTGTGAGAGCGCTGAGCATTGTCATTGCTTAACATGGCACATCGCATCGAGACGGACGTGTGGCAGAATTATGGTGTTCTGCGTACCAAAACACTATCAGATTATGAGGCACGCCGTAGGGGCGTACTCCGGATTAACTTTGATACCCTGGTATTAATTAACGTGCTCCTAAATCAAAGTGCACGACCGTTCTTGCATTTCGCTCCCGTTGAAGTCTGGCTCCCGGGCGGGGATTGAACCCGCAACCTAGAGCAATGCCATAGCTGTCGAGCTACCGCGGCGGGTGCATTAGTGTTGATTTGACGTGCGACCACTTCAAATGTGTCACCTATGCCTTACGGTAATTACATGCGGCTTTGCGTCTGCACGTCCTGAGTCAGTTGTCCACTTGGCAAGTTTGCATGGTGTTTATTTTTTAGAAATAGCAGAAACGTACAGTACCGTGCCTTCAGTTTTCCCGCAACCGATGTTGTGTCTATAGTAGTAGAGGTTCATTGTCTTCTCACGTCGCCTTTTCCCGGTCCCGTCTTTCCCCCCTGTATAAGAACTGTGAGGGAAGAATGGCAAGGCTGCTATTCACTCGTTTTGCGGATGCCCAGGTTCTACCCATTCTTAGCCTCTTGTCCCTACCCCCTCTCTACCATTCTATCTACCTCTCTTCAGGACTTGCATGTTAGGATAAGGGTAAACGCTGCATTTTCTGCAATCCTTTTTGCGGGGGGTCACGGATAAATACAGCTGTCAAGAGGTTTCGTGACGACGCCCAGAAAGCTCCAGAGGGCACTATGCACATGCGACGCGATGGAAAGGTCCAAACGAGTTTTATGCGCCGTCTTTTTTTTATTTTTCACGCTCCTTCCATGTATACGCACGCTCTGAAACTCCCTCCGACGCGGCGTGCAAGACAGCAACAGCACCAGTGGGAAAGTCGAAGGAAGAAGCAAAGAAAGCTTCACTTTAAAAAAAGTTGTCTTTATTTGTCGGCGTACAGTGGCGTGTCGTCATGGCGTCAACGCGTCCTTTGCGGGATTTCTAAACTGCGAGAGCCAAGTGGCCGATTTGCCCACTAGGCTTTCTGCCTTCAGGAGCAACCTTATCCCATTGCCAAGACGCGAACGGTCTATCCAGTTTACTACAGACCTACAAGATTGGTTTTTTTAGCCTGTTCATTATTTGCGCCCTCCACAGCTATACTGTGGAGGTACTTTCGTTTTACTACACTGCATTAATAAGTGAACTTGTTTTCGAATTATATTCCCTAATAATGCTGTATTCTTGCTATCATTGTCGTACGTAATCTACACAGAGTACTTAGGCAACCAATAATGAAATGCTGTCAATTTTTGCCTGAATACGCCCGCCCTTGTGATGCGAATAGACCTAACTTGAACTCATTTTCTCCGAAACTAGCACTATCGTCATCCTGAACAAGATCAACAAGCGCCTTAGTGCTCGACCGAAAGCTTATTTTTTTGAGGGGGTGTGATCTTGTACCATAGGAGCGCCCCTTGGATGTCTCTGATGTGCTGGTTTTTATTCTCAAGTACCCAAAGTTAACTGTAATCGTCACAACTCCATGATGTCCTGGTGGCAAGCCACCATGGCGTGTCGCGCATGTATGACCACGCTGATTCATTTGGGTTGGCTTATTCTATTTTGTGCGTCATATTTCGCCACATTTATTTTTCAAACTATGTCAGAGCTCGAAAAGGAAAGGTTCATTTCCTCTGTTTATTTGCAGAAAGTATGTGTCTATCGCTGTGGTTATCAAATACGCCCAACGGTATGCTACCACTTAAGCCTTTCTGGCTACCTGGGCAAGTGAAGTCGCAGGCTTTCTTCCCGTTGACGTTAAATATGGCTATCGTCAAGTACTTTTCGCGGACCTCGCTCACCGCTTTCTCTCCAGTGCCATCTCCTACACTACTCGCTCGTGCTGTACACAATACAAACACGCAGAGACATTAATGAAGTATCAGTTACACGCTAGTTGACATGCTGTCGATGTACATTTCCGCTGATCACCGGGATAGGAACGTGGCCCTGTCTTTGGTGACATTATCGGTCTACATCCTCGCTCAGCAGCACCGCTTGTTATTCATCATTTCTTTTGTCGACAGGAGCATACTGTATTTCCTCTTAATATACTTTCGGCATTAAGTGTGACCTCGCACTCCCGCCTATTCTGTTACGCTGACGGCGACCGTTGTCGTCAGGCCACCGCCTCATTCTGAGCTTCGCCGTCACCAGAGAGCCCAGAACGCTGCCATCACAAACAAGCCACCAATATTCGTGCCCATGTACTTGCAGGATTCTGCATTTGGGAGCTGGGCACGCTAACCATTACACTGTCATTGCACGCGGCAGGTTACTGGATGATGAGAATAGAAAATACGACTGTTTTTCAGTTCTCGCAGCTTATTATACACAGAGCACAAAGCACCCGCCACCATGAAACATTTTTTTTCGACAACAGCGACACACAACGGCAGACTGATGTACTTCTTAAAGTGGTTATTTGTTATTTTTCATCGCGGAACAGCCAGCGCAGGAAACGCCGCGCGTATACCGCGGCCACGTACTGCAGCCGCGCTCTTTTTCTTCTGACAATACGGCCATGATACGGCCACCGGCGGCTTCACGCGCTCATATAGGCGGCGACTGGGACTGGAACTCGAGAAGTTTAAGTATATAGCCGCTTTGCATAGAAACGACAGCATAGTTGCTAATAGATTGTTGGCTTGGATAAGTTTGGCACAAGGCCCAAGACGGCACCCTGTCTTCTAACGCGCTCTTATGTTTGCGTTCGCGTCTCTGTCTTGAAGGGACGCGCACCGTAACATGCTGCAATGCTGCTTGCGTTGAGCGTATGTAAGGCTGGAAACGCTGTTCTAAACTGTATGTTCTCTAACTTGTGCAGTAGAGAGAGAGAGAGAAGTTTAATGATATGAAATACAGAGAGGTCGGCCTGGGGCATATTCCTCTAGCCAGCTACTCGGCGTTGGGGGAAGCGGAAGATGAGGGAAAGAAAGAGGGAAGTAAACCCATGTTTATAGTGTCACCGCAATCACATGATTCACGAGTATGGCAACCGTAACCGCAAGCGTCGGGTACGGTCGTAACTTATCGCGACAGCACAGTTGTAACCCACAGAGCCTGTCACTAAGGAATACAGGACGAGGTGTGGCCGATGAATAAGTAATTGCCAAGATTGATGTTTGGTAAACGTTTATTACCATGAATGGCGGGTGCTTATACTACCGCAAAGGACGGATCCCGGCTGGTGACTCCTATCATTTACTCGCCACATCAGACATCTACACTGTAATTAAACCGGTTTCACGAACTCTCGCTTACATTCTCTCAGCCCTAAACTGCGAATTCGCCTGCCAATCGGACCCCAGCTTTTCCTCTTTTTGTCCCTAGCTCCTTTCCCAATGTGCTGAGACTGCAGTAATGAATTCATTCATTACTGCAGAAAATAGTGTGTCTTCATCTGCATAACCACCCTGTCGCACTTGGACTCTCCCATCGCAAAACAACGTTGCTGTTTTGCAAATGGCTGGGTGTCGCATATACAAGTTTCTAGTAATGAGCAGCAGCGCGGCGTGCAATTTTCGGTGGGTGATGAGACAGTATAGAGCACCTTCTCTGCCACATCCACACTCAGCGCTCTGCTCTACGAGATACTATTCGCCGCTAGGACGAGTTACGAAGTGAAAGAAACCTAGCTGGGCTGGTCGCGGGCAGCTCTTTTCGGATTCGTGATGCTTGGATTTAAAATATACATTTCTTATGTAAGCCTAAATGACAGCAATATAGTCGAGGTGAGTTACGGTAGCTCGTTGGCTTGGACTAACGACGCTCTTGACGCAGCACTTCCGCCTTATGCGTGTTTGCGAACCGGAGTGAAGGGCAGGTGGGTAACAACATAAAACATTCGGAATAATAATTTGTTCGACGGTTGGACATATGTCAAGGGCCCACGATACGGACTCCCTTCAAGTCGGTATCAGCTTCCAAAAGGAGAACTAAGATGAGACGTTTTCAAGCGGATAGGCTTTTAATTATCATAAGCATATTTTTATTGAAATTTCCTTCCTTGCCATGAGGTGAAAGCTGACTAACAAGCATTTAAATTTTCTTTATCCTGAAGACCTCCTGTTAATATAGGGTTGCTGCCTTTTACAACCTCCTAAATGAAAAAAATAGGTTATGAATAATAAACCATTGCAATAAATGTGTAAACACAACACGCCAACAAAAGTCCTAGTCCATTTCCCAGTATTCACTGAGTGAAAATTTTAGCCCGTCTATGCTGTCAAGTTGTAGTGATGTGAAGAACAAGGCAGTTCCAAAGAAGTGAAAGAAGAAAGAAGAAAGAAGAGTGTACACTCTTAAAATGGTTGCACCCTTTGGGGTGTATATTTGTCCTACAACGATAATCGTCATCTGTCTTGCTTGTGTTTCCTTTCTTGAAAACTCGGCGCTCGCTACTTTCCTGTCAAATATGCTGCGTCACAATGATAACGCGCATGCCGTTCGTCACTGGGAAGTACCGGGCTCGCAGCGTTAAAGAAAGGAAACGCGGGCAAGACAGATGACGATTATCGCTGTGGGACAAGATAATCGCCAATGGGTGTAATTTTTTTAAGTGTGTGGAACAAAATTCCGAAGATAGTGCAATGCCAGGCCGACCCGCGACGGAGGTGAAGCAGGCGTTAAGCTCCCTGTACGTGGGCCGATCCCGAATATAGTGCAATGCCGGGCCAACCCGCGGCGGAGGTGCAGTTCGCCATTAAGGGGCCCACATACACAGCTTCGCAGATCATACTTCTTCATAGAATAGAAGAGAACTGAGTTTTCTTTTGTTGATTTCGCTTTCAAATAGAGATAATGCTATAAATACAATGTGAATCGTTCTTGTCTCGTAGATTTAAATATGAGTTCAAATAAACTCTGTATAGCATTCATCCCCAAAAGTCGGTGTAAGCGAGGAAATGCTCGCTAGCTCGCTCACACACAAACACACACAGACACACGAACGCACGCACGCACGTTCGCAGTATCACACAAACGCACACACACAGAGATACGACACATGTTCGTCAACATTCACATGCCCCCACGCATGCACACACGCAAAAATGTACGGACGAATGCACACGCACACATAGTCTCGGGTGTGCTCGCACACGCATACACGCACTCGTGAGCACTCATATTTTAATGCTGCGACACAAACACGCGCAAATGCAAGTACACACGCACGCACGCTCAAGGCGTGCACACCCATATGCACTCTCTCCTTCCCTGCTGCCTGACAAAAACATGCGCGTGCAAACAGACTGAATGACATTCGCTCTGCAATTACCGTTCAAGCTCGCACTGTAATAAATCGCTTCACGGTTTAAATTTGGCGCTTCTTCAAGTCAATGTGCACTCTGCCGAGAGTGTGCAAAAACCATTTGCTCCTGTCGTGTGACAAAACCGCCCATCCCTGACCAAAACGCTGCTTTAAAGCACCACCAATATACCGACCTGAGTGCCATAATGGATAGGTTGTTACAAGAGACTAACCTCTTGGCGCAGACAGTTGAAACTTGTTGAAACTCGGCTATATTAGCGGCGGCAATTTGGAGTGGCGCCCTCTCGTGAGTGACGCTCGCCGCGGCTCGCTCGGCTGCCGCACGCGCTCGTTTCTTTTGTGTATGCTTGGGGTGTAGATGGCTCGAGCCGCACTTTTCGAAGGATATGTCGACTTCTTTGTGCTGCCGTGCCTGAACCGCAATTCCTTCTTTAAAAGCGCGTGAGTCAAGAAAATTTGGGGCTTGGATATCGCAAGCTATGCAGCATTGAAGGGGTCTACTGGTTTTGCAATGCTTATATGCGCCGTGTCTGCCCATAAATTTTGCGTAAAAGGAATGTCTGTAAATTCAACACGCGTAGTTGTGCATGATGTTCCACATTCCCTAGTGCTTAGCTATGAGAGACATTGCATTTTACGTGGAAGAAAGATCTTGGTAATTGCTGTGAACATGCTATCCGTGTTAGAAAGACATTGCCCAGCGAAGCTGTGATCATGCTTATTACTCTAGTGAGTTGTTCTAGTCACATGTGGCCTCTTTATTAATGCATAAAAGAGTTAGGCGCAAATTTCGTATCAAAAGCTGCTACTTTCACCGCTCTCTGAAACAGGCCCTCATAAAACGAATGGCACATGAGTGCTAACACGACCGCGCGTCATGTGGACCATTTACGTAGTTAATTTCCAAATAACATAGTAGCAATCATCTGCAAGAAAAGTTTCATGGTTAAGATCGAGAGCCAATCAATTGCATCAATGACGGTTCGTAGAAAACCTTATTTTAGCTAGTTTCTACCGTCTTAGATTCTTTCATTCCCCCTCCCCCCCCCGCCACCTTCTCGGAAAAAGGGGGCTATGCATCGCATCGTTATGCAACTGGCGCGCGTCTGCGGTAAGTACGTTCACGTGCCTGCGACGACGACGACAACAATAAGAGCGGCCACAATGACATGAACTTTACAGCGTTTTTACCCTTACATCTAGAAAATGGCCGATAATAAAAAACAAATAATTTTGGTTGAACAATAAACCTTCATATAGTACTTTAGTATTATGCCTGTGCATTTGGAAATATGGCCCGAGGTATTACCTGCCAGGTTGTGTTCTCTGCTATCCTGGTGCCATATGGTTTAAGTGCATTCTTGCGATAATTGTATCGACAGCGTAGACAATAGCATTTAATAGAGTTTTTCTTTGCTGGTTAAAGGTCAGTTCCCGCTCGGAATAAAATTTTTCGTCGTGTCTGCATGTACAGTGAATGCAATGTTTCCTTCAATGATTCGTTGTGCGCGAAATTTAATAGCGTACAAGTTTATAATCTTGAAAATAGCTTTCGCCAGAGCACAGGGTTCCAGTGGGTGACCTAGAAGACTACGTCCGAATCGCCGTTCACGTGCTAGTGGCTGCAGCAAAGGCAGAAGACAAAAAGAAAAACGAGAAGGACTCGCTCTTTGAAGTCCAGTACAGCGGACGTGACCTGCGAAGCTACTCGGTAGCGAGGTGTTGACTCAAGAACAATGACCATCAGGTTATCTCTTTGTTGGTTCTTTTCCAGAGTTCAAACCGTTTTCAAGATTCCTTCACCAGCCATTGTTTTCGTTTTTATGCTGCGCTCCTTCGGGCATGAATCCGAGAGTTGGACGCGGGATATATCTTCGATTCGCTCGTTTGCTGCTTCGCTTTCCCGTGATTGAACGTAGTACTCTGTTTGCAAGGCAGCACGCCTTTTTCTTCCTTGTATTTCTTTTTCTTTGTTCCTGTATATAGGTTCGTAGCTCACAGCCCCAACTTGATTCCTTATTCTCGTCGGCTTCTCTCATCTTACTCCTTCGCACTCGCATGCCGCGACCACCTCGTCTCCTTTCCCGCCGGTAACTCATCGTTTCTTTTTTATTAATCTTTTTTATGTATTTTTCGTTGGGCAAGAAAAAAAAACGATAGAAAGGAACAGCGAGAACTTCCTTGGCTCGCTCTTTTTCTAACAGCCGTTTGGAGCACCGTGAAGAGATGAAGCAAGCACTCTGTGCTCATCTTCCTGTCCTCGTATTTCTTGACAGGGAGCATCACGCCGCATGAAAGTGCGAGCGCCCGTATTGGCCCGTATATCCGGCGAGACGCGCCCTTCCCTTGCGGCGTGCTCTTGCGCTTTCGCGCGTCGCACGCTTTGTGCATGACGCTTCCTTACCTCCTCTGGTATGCGTGCGAGCACCTCGGCACTGCATTTCGCACTGCCTCGCTCTGCTGACACGCCGTTTTTTCTTCCGGGTGGCGCAAGCCGTAGTCCTTGGCCCGGAAGGTGCCACCTTTATGCCTCGACTCCACCTTTCCTTTTGCCCTCTGTGACCGTTTACACTGCACCCTTTTATGTCTATTACACTGCATGAGCCATTGCATGCGGTGCTTGTTAGGGCAATGAAGGAACCTGAGAGACTTGCGGCCTCAACGGCCTCAAAGGCTTGAAGTTCCGGAACCGCTGAGAACGTTCGAGGGCATTCGGCAGTGAAACAACGAAATCACTAAACCTCCTTTTTGGCTTTCTTGTGGGGAAACGACAGTCGTGCATTGAGGCAGGATAGGAAAAAGTAGGCGGTAATAAAGGTGGCTTGAAGCACTTGGCTCTCCAAAGTGTGGTCGACACCACGTGAGAGAAACGGGCAGAGGTAATTTGTCCGTTTGTTCTGCTTGTCCGTGACCATCGCCTATATTGTTTTCTTGTTCGATATTAAGATAGGCCGATGCGTATTAACGTGAACCATTCTTTGCCTCATTCTTGGCACTTCGCGGTAGGTTGGTACGTAAGCGGGTTCCTGTCTCGCCTTACCGATGTGGGAATTGAGCCTCTGAACTCGATCACAGCAGCCTGGTGCTCTAATCATTAGACCACGCTGGAACTTCTTTTTCTTTATTACAAAGAAATATCAATAATGTCATGCCAACATTATTTACATTGCAATTAGAGGCACACACGAAAAACGAACGCACACATGCTACACAGTCCAATGAAGGTTAAGAACAACTAGCAAACAAAGACAAGTGTCCCGATGCTAAATCCACTCAGGAACGGGATCGAAGGTTCTAGCCACACTAAGCACTTGAGCACACCCTTCTCGAAAGACAGATCTTGTCGAGTGAGGTGGCTCGGCAGCTCTGTCGATCATGCGGCTTCTCTATGATGGATAAAACTCTAATAAAATAACCAAATCGTATGGTGTATAACAACTTGTCTTCTTGAATGGAAGCTTGCAATCGGAAGCCATATCTTATGAAGTTCCTTTTTTACAGTTCTGTGTAAAGAGTCCCAAAAATAAAATGCCTTCATGACATAGAACAAAGCACTGTGCTATTGTTTTTGCTGTAGTTGGTTGCAAAATCTACACTCTGCATTCCATGGTACTTGTACTCGTTTTGTAAACGCCGTATTTTTACTGGCAAGGCGGAAGTGCGCAACATTAAAGAGCAATTATGCAGAAACTGTACTGGAGTTATCGAGGTATGCATACGCATCGTGCTACTTGCTCATCTCCAGGCAGCTCGGTGCCATTATCAATCTTATAAAACTTAATCCGACCAGTATAACCCCTTATCAACCGTTATCGATCTTTATCAACCTTATTAGGCTCGCGACCCTTATCAATCCTTATCAACCTTTATAGGTTGTTATCAACCATATCGGACTCTATCCGACACTTATCAACCCTCATCGATCCTTATCGACCCTATCGGACTTGATCCGACCCTTATAAACCCTTATAGGTCCTTATCACCCTTATTAGAATTGATCCGACCACAATAAGCCCTTATCACTCTTCACCCATTTATTTATCCCCGTCGAATCATTAGCAGCCGTGATGAGACCCATATAACATCTCATCACTCCTTATCATCATTATCCACTCATTGAGTGCTTATCTGTGTTGCGCGACGCAAAGCGCATGAGGCCTCAGAGATCGGTAGCATTTCTTTCGGCGAAGGAACGCCCCATTGGAAGGCGCATTCTGCGAGCACCGAAACAAATCGGGGATGTGGCGTGCCTAACATGAAATTTTCGCAAAATTGGAATTTTCCTAATGTCAACAATGCTCGAAGTCGGCTCTAGATGTGGTCCTAGAGATAGCTTTTATTCTACCACCACGAAATCTTTCAAGAAAACTTTCATAGAAACTGTTCTCCTTTGACATTTGTTTTGCTGCTCACCACCGCCAACGTTCTTCCTTTCGAATTTATTCTGTTTTTTTATACATTAATTTCTTCATAGCTATTCGTCTTACGTGAGCGACGGAGAGATGGTTTTCCTCGTTCGGTAGGCAAAGAAATTATTACGCACTTAAAAGGTTTTCGCTGCTGGCGTTATACGCATTCTATGAACACAACAGAGAACATCTTGACCGAATAAAGACAAATACGGCTTTCGGTACACCGGTTCAGAGAAAAGATTATGTACAAGTGCTGCATTTAGCGACGTTAGATCAACATTAAACGAATATCTAGCTTGAATCTGACTTTTAAAGATGATGGTATGCGAGCCATCGTGGCCGTGTCCTAAAAGCCCACGATGGCACGCATGCTTCTTTCGTTCCAAAGCCAGCCGGCTCTTTGAAACACTCGCTGCATCCACCTTGTGCAAATTCGTCGCCTTATTTCCATATGACAGCTCGCGCTTTGAGGCGCTCTATTAGACGTCCATATCTCCGGGACTGGCCCACTTCGGCCAATACTTTCCTCGTTGCAACTTACGCTATTGTAGAACCTGTGCGACGTTTTACAGACTTCATGATCACCCAAGTTAATGCATTTTTCACATTTCGTCGCCGAAGTAAAAATGCCATCGTCGTTTTAACAACACACAACACATGAAATAGCCGTATCTACGTGCAATTGTATGACACGCAGTTGCTCATGACGTCCCAGTCCGGGTTTCTCTCGCTTACGCTCAGCCACTACCTATGTAGAACCCAACAATCGCCTTGTCGTATAGGCTCGCGTCAAACGGCCGGCGTAGAAATAATGTTATTGCCGTCATACGATCGTCTACAACGTGGTTGTCGTCGAGCTGATGTCGTCACATACACGAACACTCGCGACCCCCCCCCCTTCCCACACACAAACAACTATTTAACTTACCCGTCGTCGTTGCTGAGTGGCTATGCTGTTGGGCTGCTGACCACGAGGTGGCGGGATCGAATCCCGGCCACGGCAGCCGCATTTCGACGGGGGCGAAATGCGAAAACAGCCACGTACTTAGATTTAGGTGCACGTTAAAAAATCCCACGGGGTCGAAATTTCCGGAGGCTTCCACTACGGCGTGCCTCATAATCAGAAAGTGGTTTTGACACGTAAAGCCCCTTAATTTAAAAAAAAAAACTATTCAACTTACAGGAGCACGTTGGTCCCCCTGGTAGTGTTTTGCGGAACCCCAAACAATGCTGCATAGGCAGGTACCTGGAATACGCTTCGCATAACATTGATTCCAGAGTGCGTGGGATGTACTGAATTTTTTAATTTATTTTTTACGAAGTTCATCGCGAACTTGCTCAGGCATGGCGCGCGTTCCTCGAAATCGAGACGCGCCCTTGTCCGCCTCTTCTTCCCTCGCAGCTACTTGTGCTTGTAGCCGGGCGACAAATAGGAATACGAAACATAGCGCTTTGTGTACGAGGACAATTGCTTTTTTGTTTATACCGTCCGCAAAACGCTAAGTTTGCTACTGCTTCCTAGCTACGTTTACTACTGCTACGCTTAGAGGAATCTCACCATTTTAACTCATGCGAATTCATTCGTTTAACGTTAGACCAGCAGATTCCTAATAGCCACGATGCGCTGGAATTAATTAGGTGTTTCCGCCAGTCTGTATTATTATACGAAATAGAATGCTCTGTTACCTGCAGCAGTGCTTAACTCGATGACATGGCCTGACTGGACAGTTACAGCGCTAAAAGAAAAAGGGAGAGAAGAAAAGCTTCTTATTGAAAAGCAGACTGTTGACCCGCGTATATTTGCCTAGATTCTGCTCTATCCCTAGCCATTTCGTAAGTCTGTTTGTGTAACGTAGTGTAGTTTGTTTAAAAGCGGTAATAATACAAAAATTGAAAAGGTGGGTGTGGCAAGCAACAAATTCCATGGGCTTCCGAAGCGCGGGTGCAGAACGTTACAGGTTCGAATACCACAGCCATAATACATGCTTTTTTTGGTTCACTTTTTCATACCCTCCACTACCGTTACAGCTATACTAATTTAGACCCTAATTTAAAGCCTCCTCTCTATTTAAGAAAAATAAGGGGAACGGAGGGACTCAATTTTTTTTGTCAGTTGCAGCAACATAGAGCCAACATACAATGAAGACAGGGAAAGCAAGGAGAAAATTAAGTTTTTTTTTAGGTAGAACGTGGAAATAACAACAAAAAGGGAAATGAAATTGGACGAAAGGACAACGAGCCGCAGGTGGGAGCATATTGAAGCACTTATTTCTCGAAAGACGTATGTTTAATTCCAGCCAAATTATTTCCGGACAGGACAGGGCAGAAAACGGCTGGACCGCGACTGACATGAAGGGAGTGAGTGATTCCAAGCATAGGGCTTAAACTGCATAAAAGGAGTCGGCATGGTGGCTCAGTAGCTATGGCGCTCTGCTGTTGAACACGAGGTCGCGGGCTCAGCCCCCGGCATGGTAGCGGCAGAGTGACTGGGGGGAATGCAAAAGCGCTTGGGTATGAAGTTCTGGGCGCGCGTTACAATACTCCAGGCCAGCTAAATGAAATTCTACTTTACCAAACCAGACGGAAATGCCAACTATGCAAAGTTGTACCGGGATAAAAGCAGTTTCAAGACCAGTTGAGTGCGCCTACACAACTTTATTGGTGTTTACGTCCAGTCAACACGAAAAAAAAGTGATACATACCTTATGCTACTTATTACATTTCAAAATAGAGGATAGTGCATACACACATAACGATGCATCTTGAAATAAATAGTCGTAACTGTAAATAAAAGAAATTAAGTCAGTGTATCTAAAATTGCATCAAAATACACGCCAAACTGCGAACAGAAATATAAAGCACTTGTATAAACAAGTAAATGAAGCAGGAATGAGCAATGGGCTGCGCTAACTGCAAAATATGGATGCTACATATCAATGGCATTTTTTTTAAAATCTAAAACGAAGAGGAACAGAGAGAGAGAGAGACAGAGGAAAGGCAGGGAGGTTAACCAGAGGGAAGATCCAGTTTGCTACCCTACGCTGGGGAAAGAGGGGAGGGGAAGGTAAAGTGATAACAAAGTAGAGATAAAGAAAGAAAGGAGCCCAAACATACAATTACAGTTGGACACTGTCGCCGCACACTGTCACCGCACACCACATTAGCACTTGCAGCACTATGAACATCTGTTCATGCTACAGCCGCTTGTCCAATTCTGTAGCCCTTAAATACTGCAACAGTGCCCTCGTCGCCCAGTGCTGCAATGGCTTGTGATGGCGGCATTTTAATAAAACTTCCTCTGTTAGAGGTGTTCCGTCAAAGCGCCCTATCGTGTTTGCGAGCGATCGTCTCTGTAAATTATAGCGAGGACAGTCACAGAGAAGGTGCTGAAGAGTCTCCTCGTTACCACAGTTATCACACGAGGCGTTGTCGGCCCATCCGATTTGGAAAGCAAAAGATTTGGTGAACACAACCCCTAGCCATATTCGAGAAAGCAGGGTAGCTTCGCCACGGCAGAGTCCAGCTGGAATGCAAAGGCGTAAAGAAGAGTCTAGGTTGAGCAGCCGGTTGTTTTGAAAACTTTCTGCATTCCACAAAGGGAACGTGATATCTCGGCTGAGCATTCGAAGTTTTCTTGCGACATCTGTCCTTGATAATGGTATGGGCTCCTCTTCGTCGCCTTGAAAAGCCGACCGAGCAGCGTTATCGGCGTGTTCGTTTCCTATGACGCTGCAGTGACTTGGAAGCCACTGAAATGTCACGTGGTGTCCTTTCTCAGTCAAGGTATGGATTCGTCCTCTAATCTCGTATGCTAATTGTTCGTGTGGTCCACGCCGCAAGGCTGATAGCAAAGACTGCAGTGCTGCCTTCGAGTCACTGAATATTGACCATCTTCGAGGTTCTTTTTGGCTGACGAGACGAAGTGCAGCCCGAAGAGCTGCAAGTTCCGCAGCCATCGGGGTCGTTGGGTGACAGGTCTTGAAACTGATGGTGGTGGCTTTCGCTGGGAAAACCACGGCTCCAGAGGAACACAGGAGACTTGCCGATCCATCAGTATACATATGTACTTGGTCGGCGTACCTCTCGTGTAAAAGGAGCAGAGTTAGCTGTTTAAGAGCAGGTGATGACAGCTCAGATTTTTTCCTGACTCCTGGTATGGTGAGGTGCACTGCAGGTCGAGCCAAACACCATGGGGGAATCGATGGCTTAGTTGCGGGAGTGAAGCCTGATGGAAGGCAGGTGTAATACTCCGAAATCGTCGTACAAAATGATGCCTGCGGCCTTTCTGACGGTAGTGTTGCCAGATAGTGGGAACGGGCACGGGCAACGTGCCTAATGTGCACTCTCAACACTTCCACCGCAATGTGTGTTTGTATGGTATGGTCCCGGGCGATTGCAATAGTCGCTACTGTCGATGTGCATTTTGGCAAGCCAAGACAAACCCTGAGAGCCCGAGATTGAATAGCCTGCAGAGCACGAAGATTTGACTGGCAAGTGTTGGTCAGTACGGGCAAACTGTATCTCAAGAAGCCCCATAAGGAGAGCCCTGTACAATTCCAACATTGCGTGCACTGACATTCCCCAAGTCTTTCCGCCCAGAAACTTGAAAAGCTGAGAAATTCCTGTCACACGCTGTTTCAAGTAGGTCAAGTGTGGGCTCCATGAGATATCTCTATCAATGATTATTCCAAGAAATCTGTGAGTCTTCTCGTAAGAAATTATCTGGCCATTTATTGAGATGGCGTAGGGTGCCATTGGTTTGCGAGTGAATGCCATCAGTGCACATTTGTCTTACGAAATTTCAAGACCTTGGTTGCGGAGGTATATAGCTGTCAGAGTAGCAGCTTTGTGAAGTCTTGCACGTATCTGAGGACGTGTCACACCTGAAGTCCATATACATATGTCGTCTGCGTACATTGATATCTTGATCGCTGCTGGCAGATGATGAACGAGACCAATGAGTGTGAGGTTAAATAGGGTAGGGCTTAGTACACCGCCTTGAGGAACACCTCGGTAGGTGTAGTGCCGTGCGGTCTTATCACCGCAGGTACACACAAAGAAAGATCTCATAAAAAGGTAATGAGAAATCCATTGGAAAACTCGACCACCTAGGCCAACCATCTCAAGAGCATCGAGGATAGCCTCGTGACATACGTTATCGTATACTCCCTTGACATCCAAGAACAGAGCTGCAGATAATCTTTTGCGTGACTTTTGATGCTGGACATACGTAGCGAGATCAACAACACTGCCTACCGATGAGCGATCTCGGCGAAAACCAGCCATGCAATTTGGTAACAGGTTGTAGTGTTCCAGGTACCACTCCAAGCGGGCAAGGATCATCTTTTCCATTATCTTTCCCACACAGCTAGCCAGCGCTATTAGGTGGTATGAGGTGAGTTCAAGTGTGGACTTGCCTTGCTTCAGGAGAGGGACCAAGCGGCTTGTCTTCCATTATTCGGGTACGATGCAATCTTGCCAAGATACGTTGTATAGATGTAACAGTTCTCTCCATGCGCCGTCGCTCAGATTGTTCAAGGCGCGGTAGGATATTCCATCTGGTCCCGGGGATGAAGAACGCCTGCATAGAGCAAGAGCCGCTTCTAGTTCCTCCATTATGAAAGGAAGATCCATGCGGCCGTCACGTGAAACAGGGATGCGACTGGGGGCTCGAAAGCCTGGACCGGTTGCTTGGTCAGCGATCCTTGCACAAAAGGCTTCGGCAAGTCAGCATCCAGTCGCCTCTGGAAGAGCGCCAGCGCTTTTAATGGGAAGCGTTGTTCAGGGAGGGAACGCAGACCACGTATGGTTCTCCAGATGTGGGAAAGTGGCTCTCGGGGGTCTAGTGACTGGCAAAACATTGTCCAACGTCGAGATGCCAACCTATCCATGCGACGTTGAATTTTCTTTTGTAGTCGTCTGGCTGTCCTAAGGTCTTCGACGGATTCTGTACGCCGGTAACGCCGCTCCGCCCGACGACGGAGGGCACGAAGTCGCTCCATCTCTATATCCAATTCCGTGTGCTTCGACGAAACCGTGACCGTGCGCGTGGCGTCTCGTGTTGCAGACTTGATTGTTTCCTCTCATTCAGAGGACAAGCCCTCCCGACAAGCATCTTCCATGGTGGAAGTAAAATTAGTCCAGTCAATTAATCGAATGGTGTTTCGTGGGAAGGACCTGGACATCCCTTTGATGACAAGGTACGTGGGAATGTGATCACTTCCGTGTGTCTCGATATCCGAAAACCATTTAACACATCTTGTAAAAGAGCTGGAGACGAAAGAAAGGTCAAGACAGCTGCCATAATTCACGCCTTGTATAAACGTTGGGCTGCCGTTATTCAGGAGTGAAAGGCCGTGGTTGCAGGCGAAGCTTGCAAGTCTTTGCCCTTTTGCATTTGTCCTTGTGCTTCCCCATGCCATATGGTGCGCATTAAAATCTCCCATAATGACATATGGAGCAGGGCACGCCGACAAGATGTTCGTTAATCTTTTGGGATCAAAATTCCTTGAAGGCGATATATAAACGCCTACAAGTGTAAACATGAGTTTGCCCTTTTTAATTGTTAGGCAAACATATTGATTGTTATCATGAGGCGGAACCGGCTGGCAAACATAGGTCAGTTCTCGACGAATAAAAACGATGACTTTGCTGCATGCCTCAGTTGCTGCCGATATAACTGCTTCGTATCCCGATAATCTGACTTGTTTTGACACGTGAGGCTCACATATGAAATTAATATATATATATATATATATATATATATATATATATATATATATATATATATATATATATATATATATACTCACAAAAGTCTGAAAGGCGTGACCTTAGTCCTCTTGCGTTCCACTGCATGATTGACGCTGCCTTGACTTCTCGAAAGGATGGGCGATGGTTGGCCATGTCTCTACTCGAGAGACTCAAGCACTGGGCTTAAGGCGTCCAGTACTTTCAGTTCCCTTCGAGCAGACGTTGTTCCAAGGTTCGACCGGATCACTCGAATGACATCTATGAGGGGACGCAGCATTGAAATGACTTGTCGATCTGCTTTGGGCGTGTCATCAGCGGCAGGAGTAGGCTCCCGAGCGGCCTTGACAATCTGTGGTTCTGTGGGAAGTTGCTGGCTCGGAAGCGCAGGCCATTCTTCCTGAGAAAGATTGTTTTCAGCTGACTTTCTTGCGCTGTTCAGCCCCTTTTTGGCTTGATTGGAGAATGTCGGTGCTACACTGGAAGGACCCCTCTCCTTTCGTGTGTCGGCCTTTTTTGAGGAGGTTTGGTGACGCCGACACCGACGCCAGATTGTTTCAGCAGCCTCCCTGTGAGTCAAATTGCTTCGAACCATTTGCTTGAGAACAGCGACCTCTTTCTTGATGCGAGCGCAGTCCCTAGACGAGGCAGCATGGCAACCATTACAGTTGCCGCACTTTAGGACAGTAGCCCGGCACGTGTCCTCCGCGTGAGGTTCAGCACACCGGGGACACAGTAACGAGTTTGGACAGACCTCCTTGACATGTCAAAGCCTAAAGCACTGATGATATTGAAGAGGCTTTTGTACGAAGCGCCGAACAGGGTGTCGGAAGTGACCGACTTTGACGTGAGATGGTAGGCAGTCTCCTTTGAAAATCACTTTGACGCAGCGCGAAGTTCCAAGGCGGCTCACACTCGTGATGACAACACCCTCACTCGCTGGTTTGACGAGGATGGGCAAGTCAGCGTTGGGAATGGCGACATGAATGTCATAAATTACACCTGCTCTGGATGCATCATCCATCGGGATATAGGAACGCACTTCGATGCACCCTAGCTCCGAGATTTCCTTCAATTTTCGAGCGCACTCCCGTTCGAAACATCGATTGCGAGGACATTTTTTCGTGTATTTATCCGAATGTCCTTAATTTCATTCGGCACGACCCCTTCCGAGAAAACAGATAGTTCTTGCCTGTTCAGCAGTCGGAGGTTGCTTGAGGGTTGCTCGGGTATGAACACGATGGCGTGAGGCCAATGTTCAGGCCTTGACTTCCGAGTCGCCGTGCTCGCTTGCGTTGATATATTCGCGTTGACAGTCCTCCTTTCGGCCCTCTTTCTGCGGACAGTGATGAAGCTATCATCAGACGAGTCATCATCCGACACGGAGTGTCCTCGGTGTCACTGAGCACGCTTCCTCTCTTCCTCGTGAAGGACGGCCTTGATGACCTCTGGCCAGGAGGGCCTCTGGAAGGCTCCACGTCCATGGCCACAAGACCGGGAGCGGAGGCACCAAGAAATTCCGAATATTTCGCCAGAAACCAGAGAACACAGATAGAAGCGTTCTACCAAGAAGGCACTTCGTCGCCGTCCGTCAGGAATAGATAATACAAAAGTTCAGTAGTCTCTGTGTAGGTTTAGGGTCCCGAATAAGTACGTATAACCCCCACCCCGCTCCTCTTCCCCAAGAGGCACGATTAACCTCTGAGGCGGTGTATAAACCTCCCCTGTCGGTGCGCCACTGGTTTAACAAACTACTCGCAACACCTGGTTCAACTGGTTAGTAGATAGCTGAGATACCATCCCAAAATATCCTCTAAACTTCACAGAAAAGATCTTAACACTAATCAGAAGACATAAATACGTTTCCAAAAATTTTAAAAGATGATTTAGAATAATGAATTGCCAATGTGTGTGGCGGCGCATGTATATAGATCCAACGCGTTGCACACGCGGCGGTGGAGGTGTGCAAATAGCTTGCGCGGTCGTTAGTGGCCTTGAACAATAAACTGGAGGTGCTGCGTGGGCGAATCATGCATCTCGGAAGGCGGGTGTAGGGGCCTCAGAGGCAAGGCGTTGCGAGCGGTGTGAGGTCACGTGGTAAGAGGCGCTGCGCTTAGCGGCTACATAGCCGGCACGCTCACGGGAAACACTTGTAACACACAGACAGCACTAGCACGCTCACCCTAGACTGCTGTGAGGTATACTTTGTTGATGCATTCCGCTGAAGTATCTCCTATTTCATTTTATTCACTTGCGTTATTTTGTTCATTTGTAATTGTTAGTTTTGTAATGCCTAACGGATATCTTGTGACTGACGAAATGAATGAATGAATGAATGAATGAATGAATGAATGAATGTTTATGTAACCAAGCCTACTAACAAACGCTACACGCTTGTTTGACATTTAGTTCCACCTGTCAGGGACAAGCAGTTCACTGTTGTAATAGAAAATGTTTTTCACTTTTTCTGTCAGCGCAAAGCTGTCTTTGCTTGCTACCCGATAAAGATACGAATGGTCCTTAGCTTAAGAAGTTTGTACAGAGAAGTAAATGCTAATGGGCGGATGCTCGCTCAATATACCCGCCATTGGAAAGAAACGGCCAATACCTGGAAATTGGGAAAAGCAAGAAAAAATGCGAAGCTGACCACGTACAGCGATTAGCTTTCTCAAGTAGGGCGCCACCGTTTCTATTACCCATGGTTTCATTTAATACGTCCCGGCTCAAATAAATGGACAAGCGGGAAAGGCAACATCCGGGAGGATGAGGGCCAGGTCCGAAGTATGCACAAAATTAACGTGCGCTTGAAATTCGCGAACGTTAGGCGCAATAAAAAGTAACGATGAGATTAGCGAGCGTACGCTTCTCTCTCGTCTAGGAGCGCTACAGGTTCCCTCCCCCCCTACTATTTTTTTTACTTGAGCTTGAGCAAGGACTGCAAGAAAGAAACGAGGAGGGGAAAGGCTGGTAACATGGCTGTCGTAAAGAATTTGGCTGGGCTTGCTTTTCAGTGCTCTCCGAGCCCGCTACTTCGTTTGCTTTGATATCACGTTGCTTCGTGTTGAGGAGACGGTATTTTATATTACCTTCTGTACGAGAAATGTTCTACCCGTTTAGCTTCTGGCGTTTTTTATTCCAGGCTACTAATGAGAGATTTTCGGAAATTAATTGCGCGAATCGATTCAAACGCAAAAACAGCATGCCCTGTTTTAACGTCTCTAGAGGAGCTGCCTGGTGCTTATTCAGTTTCATTGCTTTCACTGCTTGTTCCTCAACTTTAATTACGCGAAAGAATTCTAGCTGTTAGCGCGTGTAGAAAATATGCTGAAAAAAAGGAACGTAAAGTAAGGCAGAGAGCAAAACAGTCACACAGAAGCAGTAATGACAAATGAGCCGTCTTTTCCTTTATTTTATTTTCCTCCGTCTAATCCAACAGTAGCACTAAATACATAAACAGGCGTACACAGCTGCTCAGAGCATTCGATTCGTTTTTTTAAAGAACAGAATCGACTATTTCGCACTGCTAAATTCCAAAGCTTGAACTAAGTTTATGATACGCGTTCATAATTGAATCAAGTAATTGATATACACTGTGAAATCGTAACAGCGCTCGCCCTGCACGCTTTGTTGCCTGAGCGGTTTTATAGTTTATGAGTCAGTCCGTACTTGAATCTAGTAGCACAAAGTAACGCAGCAACTTATTCATGAGTCTTAATATGATAACCTTTTTTATACACTTTAGGACACCGTCCTAGAGTATCAAGGCCTCTCTAATAGGCTACTCGCGCGTACAAGCTGCAACCGCCTGACTGACTTCTTGGCAGCGATTTTGTAGAGATGCTTTTCCGATGCTATTCCTTTTCGCGCTTCATCAATAGTCAGAGCTACGCTCCTTGTCAATGGGGTCAGCCGGACGCGTATGGTGGATGAAAACAAGGGCATAGAATCAAGCGAAAGGCATCGCTACAAGATCGTGGCCCTGGTGTGACGAGCGTACAGGGTGGCACTCCAGGTTTATATGCTCCAAAAGTGTCCGGTCATCGAGGCGAGTCAACGTACGCGTGTATTAGATGGTTTCCTCGCTGCCGCAGCCGTCGCTAGCAGCACTGTCGATCATTCCAATGCGGAAAGCAAATAGTTTTGCGACAGCTACGCCAAGCGACATTCGGCAACGTACTGCTGTCTCGTTTCTGTTTATTCTATATTGAAGACAGAGTCGAAGAGAAGGGTTACAACGATGCAGACGCGTTTACCGAAAACTTTGTGTGTTCCATAAGGAGTATGCGGTATTACTAGTAGCACACGAAGCTTCGCCGTGGCATCTATTTTTGACAGCGGGATGGGATCCTGCACGCTCTTTTCATGAGCAAATCGAACAGCTTCATCGGAGTGTTCGTTTCCAATTATGCTACCGTAGCTTTAACGCCACTGAACCGTTACGTCGTGTCTTTGCTTGACGAGGTGACGAAGGAACTTTGGAGTGACTAGAATCTGTTGCTTGTATGGCCCACGGCGTAAGGCGCATAGCAAAACAGTATATAGCTGCCTTAGAATCACTCAAAACACTTCATTTTTTAAGAAGTTCCTCACAAATCACCCGAAGTGTGCTACGAAAGCGGCAAGCTCCGCATTTGTTAATATTATTAGGCGGGGATCTCTTGACGGCGGTGACTTTCGCAGGAAATATCACTGATCCCGCAGATGCGCCCACAGTCAGTGAACCAGCATTGTAAAGATGAATGTGGTCTTGATACGCATCGCGCATCAAGAGCAGAGAGGGCTGGTGATGAGAGTTGGGCCTCGTCCGAATTCCTGAAACTGTCAGTTAAACGTGTAGCTGAGGCAAGCACAAAGGTAGAACCGTAACTCTCGCTGCAGTTGTATGATGTCATGGAAGGCACACATGATAAGGCAATATCGTCTGGCAGTGAAGCGAGATGGTAAGAAGAGGCGCGAGCAAAGTGTCTCACGTGCGCTCTAAGCGCTTCTGTAAGAATGATAGACGTGACTGGGTAGTCGTGCGCTATTGCACGCTTTCTGGTGTTGACGTACACCGTGGCAACCCAAACAACCCTAAGCGCCTGTGCCTGAGCACTTTCGATTGTACAGACCTAGTTATGTATAGCATTGGTCAGCACTGGCACGCTGTATTGCAGATATACGAAAAGAAAGTGCCCTGTACAGTTGCATCATCGCGTGCTGAAGAGTACCTCAGGCTCTTCTTCCAAGAAATTTGTACTGACGGCGCTTTTTCAGCTCGGCCGCATGGGGACTCCAACAGATGTCACAATCAATAATTACCCATAAGAACCTTTGCGTCCAGATTTTGAAGACGTTTGGTCCATCGATTGATATGGCGTACGAAGTCACTGACTTCCAGATAAAATCGACCATCGCAGGTGCGCATTGCTCAGCGGTTGAAGCGCGGTGCTCGGACCGCATCACCGCTAATTATCGTCAGTCAAAGCAAACAGCACTGAAAGCTTCGCTTCCATCGATTCCCACCGTGCGTGGGATCCGCATGATTGCTTCTTCTTCTTATTCTTCTTCTTATTATTTTAGTAGCAGCGGTAGTAATAGTAGCTATAGTAGTAGCAGCATCATCAGCACAGCAAGTGTATTCCTTAGATGAGCATATCGGTCAATGCCGGCTGCCAAATTCATATGACGCGCATCCTGTAGTAAAATTGTACTTAATCTAAAGAAAAAAAAAGAACTGCATAGGTGCTATGTGCTGCGGTACTAGTTAGCTTATTGATAAACAAGGATTAGGCTGTATTCAAACAAAACCGATGATTCACCCTTACGAGTGTATTGAGAACCTTTAGCAACAACAAATAAAGACAGACAAAAGCCGACAAAAATGTTCGGAAGAATACTTCGAAATCTGCGGCGTCATACTATTGAACTGCCGCCGCTGCCTGGCTCGAAATTCAGCAATGGGCAACTTTTGTTCGGCATTTTCTCCGGAATCATTCAAGCTCTACCCGCGAAGTCAATACGATAAATGCCGTTGTCGTCGTCAACGTGTGCGCTTGTCACCGCCTTCACCATTATTGCCGTTATTGTCGTCGTCATGCTGATCACGGTGTGATTTTTTTTTTCTTTTTGGCCTGACAGGGTGTTGCACAATCAACGTTAGAAAACATGGGCGCTATAACGTAAAACTATTCCAAACTTTTCTATTCCAATTCTGCTATCAGCCCTCCACGATTGGTCAAAAACATTTTTCGACCACCCCCACTTCACCTGTCTGTCACGCGACGTCACGAAAACCGTGATACCTCCCCATCTGATATGATGTGTACACACTGATTATGCATGATTTGACAGAAAAAAAGAAAAACAGTTATTTTTGATTCGACCCCTTTTCGACATTACCCCTCGGCTATTGGTAAAAAGTTTTCGGGCTGCACCCACTTCACCTGCCTGTCACGCGACGTCACAAAACCGCAAGAGCTCACCGCGTCAAAGTGACGTGTGCGCGATAACGACGCATTAATATGCCGAACAAAACTGAATTTTCTTCGGAATAGCCGCAGGTTGCCCCGTTCCGAAAGGAATAGAAGATGGCTGCCGCCGATTGCTCTGACGCCTTCTACTCGCACCTACCGGAGAGCATGGGTGTATTTGCATATAATAAAACTTCTTGCGTGGCCGTGTAACGTTTTCGAGCACTTTCGGCACGTTTACCCCCTCATTCTGCCAACTCTTCTTTGCTGAGGGTTCGTTTTATCATCATTCTTGAGCTTCCGTTGCATGCCGCCGCGATTTTCGAGCAGCCACTGCAAGCTAAGTAAGGGAAAGCCGACCAATCGTAGACGCCGGCACCACCCTCTTCATCCGGTTATCGACTTTCAGTGCAGTAGCTCGGCCCAACGAATCCCTATCCACTTGAGCGTTCTCCTCGCCTCTTGTCAGCCAATTAGATACGACAAGCCGCTCAGTGTAGGCAATGTTATTCGTTTTTCAAGCAAACAAAAGTGACCTCCTATGAACGAGGAGAGCGTTTGATTGGTCTGTTCAGATAACCCAGCGGGTGACCGCCCTGTGCTTGCGTTGGCGGTTACGCAAATTTGACGTCAGGAGATTGGAATAGAAACATATTGGAATAGCTTTACGTTATAGAGCCCCATGTTAGAAAACAGCTCGCGGGCCAGCGATAGCTTTTTTGGGTGGCACTTAAGACAGTTGAAACTTCCTCTCGCATTGAGCACAACCTTGGCTGACGTTGTTCGCAATCGCACGCGAATCGTGCTGTATACGCAGGCCTGTCACACTGGACGGCCGGAAAATGTTGGCCAGCAAATAGTCAGCGCTCGTCCAGAAATGTCCTGTGCATTTCGATCCATGACGTCATTCTACCTTGCCTGACTGCCATAGGAACTAATGGGGACGCTTCCGAGTAAGCTGTGGTGATTTTGACGTCACCGCTTTTGTTCCACCAGGCTTGACAGTGGAAATTTCGGCCCAAGTAGCATGACGTCATAATTTAATTAAAATTAAATTATTGGGTTTTACGTGCCAAAACCACTTTCTGATTATGAGGCACGCCGTAGTGGAGGACTCTGGAAATTTCGACCACCTGGGGTTCTTTAACGTGTACCTAAATCTAAGTATACGGGTGTTTTCGCATTTCGCCCCCATCGAAATGCGGCCACCGTGGCCGGGATTCGATCCCGCGACCTCGTGCTCAGCAGCCTCACACCATAGCCATTGAACAACCACGGCGCGTGACGTCATAATGCAGACTGCACAGGCCTGCTATCTAGAAGGCGTTGATAGGGCGCACGGCGACAATGTTATCGCCCTTGGATTTTATACGGAACATCACGGCAACGCCGACGCCGGTGATGACGGCAGACATTCGCCTGGAGTGTCGATATAATTGCTATCGCAATAAAATTTTGTTTTCTAAGCGAAAAAATATGCAGCTTTAGGACGATCGCTGTACTCCAACATTGGCCTAGCTTGTCGCGCTAACAGGTGTCGATTGCGACGCGAGGTATAGCAGGTGACTGTCCTGGCTCATGTATGTGACCTTAAAATTAAATTCTGGGGTTTACGCGCCAAAGCATGATACGATCTATTATGAGGCAAACCGTGGTGGGGGACTCCAGATTAATTTTGACTACCTGCGGTTCTTTCACGTGCACTCAGGGCATGGTACACGAACGCTCTTGCATTTCACCTCCACGGAAATGCGGCCGCCGCTGAGCTGGGGTTCGATCCTGCGCTTTGGGCTTAGCACTGCAACGGCAAAGCCACTATGGCCCAGACAATGAAACGTTCCTTTCCTTTGACCGTTTCCTAACCTTACGTGAGGCCTCCTTACAGCGAAGGATTGATGGAGGAAGCAAGCATACTCTGAAAGCTTCCTTCGCCCGTCCTCACGCAAGAAACGGTTGCCGCATGCCTGGGTTCGAGAGGATGTCTTAAAAGGTTTACGCGAACAACATTATCCAATAAATAGATGTTGTACAGTCGTATAATATTTAAATGGAAGTGCAAATATAGAGACGCGTGCACGCTTTCTTCTAGTTTTTTTTTACTAAACGTAAAAAAGTACCACATTATAGCGCAAAACTTGATGGGCTCCAGCAACGCTGGCACTCCGGCGTCGTGCAACGCCTAGCTATGCCTAGGAACGCTACTGATGTCGAACGTGCGACTGAAATAAACGTAGGGTTTCTCACTCTAACACCCAGAGGGAAATCTTGCACCACTGTCTATGGGTGTTTCCTAAGGGTCGCTGTGCTTTCATGTGAATGATGGTATATGCGTCTGCGAGGCTTGTGTTGGCTGGTGTTGTAAGAGGCTTCGTCTAAAACGTGGATATGGCTACGTAAATAACGCGTTCTCAAAGTAAAATGTTCGTAAAATGTTTCTATTCACGCATGTTACATCTTCCAGTGGAGTTTACTCACCTACAATGCATAACCAAGCGAAGAAAAACAAGAACAGATGACAAACTGCTCCAAAGCGAGCACGAATCTTGTCGTCTGTCCTCCAACTTTAGCGGCCCACTGATACTTTTTACGTTTCATATAATTGTACATGCAACAAGTTCTCATAGTTAAACAAAACATGTTTTTGCGTAATAATAAAGCTAAAACATCTTTTTACGTGCTGTTTTAGTATAAAATTAATCATTGTGACAGACGGAACGGTGCTTGCCTGGCTCTCCGAGAACAATGCTAGTCCGAAGTCACAATATGCTGGAATTCCCATGCATACCACAGCGCAGCAGAGCCAGATTTCCCTCTGGGTAATATAGCGAGAAACTCTATGGAAATGAACATGCTTGGCGAGACGTACCGTGCTCGCGCTTCTCTGCACGCGAGCGACAACGCGCATGCGCAAGCAAATGTCACGTGTCTAAGCAGTCAGGTGAAGCGCTCGTTCAGGGCCAGGAGCGGCGTAAGGACGCATGAAGGTAGCTTCAGAGCTACCTTACGCTGAGGAAGCACCAAGGAAACCTTCACTGAGGGCCCCTCAGTAAGGAAGCTTTCAAAGTGACATAAGGTTGGCCTCACCGCAATGAAGGCCTCCTTACTGAGGTAAGGAAGATTTCCTTGTTTGGCCCTATGTCATCATGGCGGCTGGGTTTATGACTTCAAAGGACGCACCAGAAGTAGCAAAGTTGAAGATATTGAACATATATTGAAATTACGCCTTTGTGAATTGACCTCAAAGAGTGCCCGAATTCCCCTATCTTGGAGTAAAGCACACGCACACACGCACGCAAGCCTCTTAGCGTGGCAGCCTCTTGTGACGAGCGCCACACAGTGCGCAATGAAAAATACACCAAGAAGGGAGCGCCGCTGCGCGTTCACCAATGCTGTCACTCGGTTTAGTTGCTAAAGGCTGTCACGCCGAGCAAGCTAGTTCTTGTTGCCAACGCTATCGACTGGGGGTATTTGCGCCAAACATATGTCAACCAACACGTTGATCAACTGCTGGAAACCATATATCCCAGTGTGAGCCTTTCTTCGAATCACCCGCCACAATATCATTTTTTTTTCTTTTTTCTTTCGGGTTCAGCGTCAATAAGCGTATACGAAATGTATTCCCTTGGGTACATGAATTTGAGCTTCCTGTATTATGCCGGGTTCGTATCATACCCGTATAGAAACAATGGGACTTCCAAGTTGCGGTGACAAAGGTATAATAGGTTTTACGATCTAAAGACACCGGCTTTCTTTCAACCGTTGCAGTGTAATGAAGGGATAAATATTAACTTTTATCTTCTAGGGAGAGGGAGGGATGAGTGGGGTGGGGTGGTGGTGGAAGGATTCACAATTATTTACCTTCGCAGGAAATGTTGGTGATTAACTTGTCCTCTCCGCCAGTCAATATATTTGCTAATCCAATTGGCCGTCGCCTGTTCTTGTTCGAAGCGTAGTAGCGTATTAACTGCTTTCTAAATAAGGAACGGAGTTATCTAACGTGCATTGAAGTCTCGGTTCACGAGCGTTCTTCAATTCAGCCCCCGCTGTAAGCGGCAGCAGCGGCGTGAAATCGATCCGTGGCCTCTGCTTAGCAGCGTAACCTTATAGTCACTGGGGCTGGTAATGACAAATATAAAGTTTCTTTGACGTTATTCTGTCAGTTTCTCGCCAGCCTTTCAACTTAAAGTTAGCACTCCTTTAACCAGCATGCACATTACTACCATAGTTCAGTCATTGAAAAGCACTGTAAAACATGCTCATCTTGATGTATTGTGAGGCACATTAACAACAGTTACTTTAGTGCTCTTTCTGTAATATATGTAGCTTTGCGTGCCATCATCATCATCATCATCATCATCATCATCATCATCATCATCATCATCATCATAATAGTCATCAGCATCATCATTATTATTATTATTATTATTATTATTATTATTATTATTATTATTATTATTATTATTATTATTATTATTATTATTATTATTATTATTATTATTTCTGTTGGCATTCCAATTGAAACGAGGCAGCGACAAATATTCCCCTAGCCTGCTTGAGCAAATCGGATATTATATACATCTATTGCAGTCTAACATTTTACCTATCTCTCCTTTTCTTCTGTCTCTTCATTAAAACCGATATCTTCATATTGCACAGTTACTTATCCCTGTAATGACCCCGGCTTCATTCATTTTGTTATGTTGTCCGGTTATTGCGCCATCTGTCGGAAAGATTGCAAAACTTGTTCTACACAGTTCTCCTCTTTATGCAGAGTGTGTCAGAGGCCCAATGTAGCTGTGTAGCATCAAACTCAACCAGTGTCATTATTACAGAAAACGCTTTGGTGTGTTAAATGTGTTCAAAAATAGAGACCTTTAGATTTTGCACACCTTAAAGGTTTTGGGTACCCAGAAGCACCTTCGTGCGCCTCAAAGCAACACGTCCCGCTTGTGTTCTTTTGTACCCCTTCTGCCTTCTTTGTATACACCTTTTTGCATGCTTTCGTAAACCCAGCGGGTTGCATCCCCAAACAATGGGTGCTCCGCAAAATATGACACACCCAGTTGGTACAACAACCAAATTCCCTCCACTCAATCGCAAACGATAAATGGTGCTATTGCAGTGAGGTTATACATTTACACTATTCTTCTGTTCCCTAAAACGAGGCATGTGGGTTAACGGGAGATAACACCTACCGTATTATTAGTGTGCGATACGTAAACAAGACCCTCGTGTATACGGTAACGCTGAGCAGATTCTTTGGAAGGTACTGTTCGACCTGACGACGTAGTACACAGTGTACATTCCTGCGAATTCACGCTTGCTTACATTTTTACAGGTAGACGCCAATACACGCTGTGAACGCAAGGAAAGCATTGGCGACTGCCATGGAAGACACACGCACACGCATAGACACCCGCGCGCACGCACGCACCCACGTACGCACACGGACACACACGCAAACGCGCACATAAACACACAGTGAGGTAGAGTGAGAGGTGAATCCGGTCACAGGAATCACCTTACAAGCCTAATTCCACCTTATTTACGATTTAAATTTCTTGTCTGTCGCATATGCCTCTTTTTTCTGCATCATCATGATTTACAGACAAGTATTATCTCTGTGCAGAATCAGGCGACGTTTTATTCGCCTTTCGGAGGATCACTATGCACCTCCTCACATTTTCTTCAAAAAGTGCATTGTTGTCGTGCCATTGCCACTCGTAAATAACTCTATAAGAACAAACTGTAGCGCATCCATTTCTGGTGAAACCGGAGCTCTGAACACGAGGTAACGCGGCGTCTTTTTCCTGCACACCGTGGTTGACAGGGCACAGCGGTGCGGTGGGAAAATTCATCCGCTGCCGATCTCTTTTACCCATATTGAATAACCTTTATTTCCTTTTGAGCGGCACCTTCGCGGAGCTAGCCGGTAAGAACACAAAATGTGTGGGCGAGGCGATGCCTTGCCCGACGCATTAGGAGGTGCTCTCACGGGAAGATTGACCAAGCTAACAGACACCTTGCCGCCAGGGGATCTTCATCTGTTGGCGCTCACTACCACTGGCGGGCGCGGCAATCGCCTCCACCGGGGGCGTCGTCTGCTCGGAGCCGTCGTCTGCATGTCCGCTGCGATCGGGCCGTCGCTTTGAGAGCGTCGCGCCCTGCCGCTCTTGGCACGCTGTTTGTTATGCGAGCCACGGCGCTTTGGCTACCGCTCGAACTGCGACTTCAGGTGGCGCTCACTGACTTTCGATGAACGTGCGTGCTCGTCAGCCGATGTGAGGCGCACCACTTTGACCGTATGTACGCCGGCGGCCGCTCCAAACTAATGTTGCGCTGATTACACGTTTGTTCAGTGGTTGTGTGTGCGCGAGTTGGACGCTGTTCGTTCCCAAATCGAGATCTGACAGCCTTGACCGATGTGCCTGGATCCGGGTAGCCTTGCGGAAGTATCACCGCCCTGAAGAAGCAGGAGGATGAACCCCTACCTAATGGTCTGCATCAAATAGTACACGTGCCTTTTGGTTTGTATCCGTTTGTGGCAGTCGACTCTCATGAAGCACTTCCCACGTCGTTGTCGTTGGCTTGCGCTCAGTAACGTAGATGGAGCTTAATTTTGGGAGAATAATTGGGAATACATAGGAGTGACTCTATCCACCTGGGTAATTACATTGAAGACGGGGAACTTGAAACGCAATGTTTATTTTTGTAGAAAATTTTGCGGCTCCAATCAAAGATAACCGAGCGCAAGTGCTCTTTGATGTGAGAACATGGGTAAGCACGTTCGTTTATATCGCTTTCGTTACTTTATTTGCCAGCGAAAGTGACGGTGGCATCTCTGCCTATACACTAGCTAATATGAAATTTAGTGTTCGTGAAGAACAAGCTGCTTGATTAGTTGAAACCAACATGTTATAGCTTCCAGTAAATTGAGTTTTTTGCGTTGTTGAGGAAAAATATTTAACGTTCGTCGTGAACAGCAGGATAAGCATATTTATTTTTCAAGCTTCTTGCATGCGCCTACGTACCTGACGGCCTTTATTTTCTTCTAGACGTGATTGCTTTTCCTCTGAATTTTAACTGTGATAGTCGAGATTTTGTTCCTTTTAAAGAAATCAATGGTTCTAGCGGCAAGCAGAAAAAAGAAAGTAGAATCTGCTTATATTTAACGAGAAATGTCGTCGTGTTCACTTGCCAGAAAAATACATTGTGTTACGACCGCTCGACGTTTTTCAAGACTTGTAATTTATTGCGGCACCTTTAGGGATCATGCTACCAATCACCTAAACACCTTGTCTAATGTATCGCTTAGTACGGGGCCAACGGTGAGGTTAACCTAATGCCTTTGAACACATTTGCAGTTTTGTCGCTCAAGAAAGGAGTGCACTGCGCGTTAGTGAAGAACAGACTTTCATACAGTGCCGCTCGTGCAAGTAGAATGTTCAACTTTCAATCACTAGAAGTTACTTTGACAGATATTTGCAACGTAACTCCAAGCTTTGGATTGTTCGTCCTCATCATCACCGCATGCGCCATACTTACAGAGGCAAACAAGTTGAAAAGAAAGTCTGGCCTATTTCTTGTATATGAATTGTTTGCGTGGCATGGGCAGTGAAGTTACTCGCGGCGCACACTTTAAAACCTATATGGTTTCGTTTCCTATGACGTACACTCGATGATAGCAATAAAAAAAAAAAGGGGGGGGGGTAGGGGCTGGTGCGTTGACAAAGAAGAAAAGGACAGAGCAGTAGATGACTTTTCCTCTCCTTGAGCGAGGCCTTGCTGCTCGTAATATTATATCGTGGAAAAAGATCGCTTGAGAGATCGGAAGCGTTGCCTAGTCTCTCTCTATCAGTCTCACTTTAGAGATACTCTCTTGGTGGGTGCACTGCCGTCTTTCCCCACAGTCATCCCCGACCAGCGGAAGGAGTAGATTGTGTACGTAGTTTACAAGTTACCGACCTCAGTAATTTGTAGACTACCACTCTACCCATTTAGCTGCTGTTCTGTTATAAATGGGCTGCTGCAGAGAAACTGAAGTAGAAAATACCTCGGCTACTCCACTCCTCACTGGTCTAGGCGCACGTGCAATTAAGAATGTTTCGAATAGTAACAAGGGGTTCACGTGATATGTCTAATGGCTTTGAGAGGCTGACAGTCAGTCTCTGCTTCAAGCAACAATAACCTTTTCGTCTATTATAACTTTCGTTTCCTTTCACCAATTTAATTTTGAGTGATTGATTGATTGATCGGTTGATTGATTTTTTTTGTTAGACCCGACCGAAGTTATTCGTTTGTGGTAGAATGAGAGACCGCTTTTCTGTAAACGTTTGCTGCCATGAGACTATGGTATACACCCTGGTTTTGCGCCTTGACAAACATAAAGAAGTATAAATAATAATAAAGAAAGTTTTGAGGAAACAACAACAAACAGTGCAGCGCTATTTTCCCATTACATTAGATAACAGTCACGTTTAGCGCGTTTCAAAATCAGCGGAAGTGTACGCTTCGTGTTTTTTCCAATCGGGATTGCATTACAACGTATGCGACGTGAGCTTTAATTGAGTTTATTTCCATATTGAAATCCGAACTAAAAAGTTAAAGTTAATTCACTTGACAGGCGTACAGTAGGATAAGCCAGTGATACTGCTAACATTTCAAACATAATGTGAGCACAAGAAGCGTCAAAAACAAAACAGCATACATTTCATATCAAAATTTCAGACACGAACTACTGTTTCACATATTCTCTGTAGGAAAAAAAATACAGAAAATACAGTGAATTGCAGGGTTATATACATGAAATGAGACGCCCATAATGAAATGCATATTAGTTTTCAGACAAGCACATCAACGTAGAAGAGATAGTATCATGAATGCGTCACAAAAATCGAGCGCAGTGTGTTTTTGCTGACAGTTGTGACATCGATCTCTCGTTCATGCAAAAAATTTAGAAGTACAGGTATGCTGTGTTGAAGCATTTGTTCTCCATATCTGCATAGTTCGTTCGATTAAACGAGATTTTCCAATACTCTTTGATACGTGTGTTGTATATAAGTGTCCTAATCTTCAAGTGCGATAACGAAGTTATGATGTCTTCCCTAGTATTCATGCTATATTTACATCGTACGGCCATATTATATGAACACAGATTACGAATAGGTGCTACATTAAACCGCTTGAAAAGTTGCTCTGTATGTACATTGAAGGGCATGCCAGCTGTGTGTCTAAGGACTTTTTTCTGAAGTACACAAAATTGTTGTAAATTGCATAACGTAGTTTTGCCCCATACAAGAAAGCAGTAGTTGGGCAAAAATTTAATTTAATATTGTAATATTGTATTAAAGTAATTTAATATTGGGTGGTAGAAAAAAAACGTAATCTAGCCAAAATCACAACAGTCCTCGAAAGTTTGGTAATAATGTGTTTGATATGCGTGTCCCAGGACATATGCTTGTGGAAGTATACACCGAGTGTTTTGAAGGAGTCAACAACATCTAAAAGCATTTGGTCAAGCATAAGACTTTCTGTGAGAACCACCGGTGACTGTTTAGGAGTAAAAAGGATTGCTTTAGTTTTGCTTGTATTGCTTTCTAATGAATTTATATTACTCCATGTCAGCGGACTTTGGAGAAAATAATTGATGTTTAACTGAAGTTTTTTAATGTTGGACCCGCCATATAGAAGAGTCATGCCATCCGCATGGATTATATAAGTTGGTGTTTTGCTAATATTAGTGTTGTCATTAACACACACACACACACACACAAACACACACGCACATATATATATATATATATATATATATATATATATATATATATATATATATATATATATATATATATATATATATATATATATATATATATATATAATATATTAAACAACAGCGGTCCAAGAATGCTTCCTTGTGGAACACCAGCATTTATCCATTTCAGAGGGGATAGGTTGTCGTTGATAGAAACGCGCTGTTTCCGGTATTGAAAATATGATGCTAAAAGATTTACAGGTACTCCTCTCATCCCGCAAAGTTCAAGTTTTACTAATAATGTGTCATGGTTCAAACTGACGAATGCTTTTGAAAGTTCTACACATATTCCAATAACACTGTTTTTCCTCAAATGCTTTTAGAATAATTTCTTTTTGTGTTAACAGAGCATGCTCCGTCGATCGTCCTTTGCGCAAAGCAAACTGACATTCACTCATCAAATTGAATTTATCTACGAAACATCAAATCCTAATATGCAACACCTTCTCCAGACCTTTAGAGAACAGCGGTAGAAGAAAAATTGGTTGATAATTGGCTAGGTTATTTTTATCTCCGCTTTAAAAAATTACAATAACGTTTGAAATTTGCATTTTTTTGTGGATAAGTTCCGGTTGAGAGGGCTAGATTGTAGATATGAGTGAGTACCGGTGCAATTAAATCGGCTACGTATTTTACAGGTTTTATTTGTAAATCATCTATGTCCAGAGCGGCGCTGTTTCTAAGGGAGCAAAGTATTGCGAAAGTTTCAGATTCACTCGTCGGGTTTAGAAAAGGGCTATTAAGGTTTTTTTTCGACCATATTGGTTGCATCAAAATTTTGGGAGTTCTTCCCTAAATTTAGGAAACAGTCATTAAAAGCTTGTGCCAATTTAGTACCCTGCACTGACTGATCATTTAATTTTAATTCGGTGATATTCTGATTTGCATTGGAACGATTCAAAAGGTCATTAATTTTTTTCCACACGGCTTCAGGCTTATAACTCGATGGGGGCGAAATGCGAAAACACCCGTGTATTTAGATTTAGGTGCACGTTAAAGAACCCCAGGTGGTCTAAATTTCCGGAGTCCTCCACTACGGCGTGCCTCATAATCAGAAAGTGGTGTTGGCACGTAAAACCCCATAATATTTTTAAAGGCTTATAATTGTTTTCTAAAGAAAAAATATTGTGCAGGTATTCGCGTTTCGCTACGCAGGAACGTATTGCTTGCATTTCTTTGTTTTCGAAATAGTTCCCAATCCTCAGGGCTGCGCGTGGTTAAAATTTTTATGAAAAACTTATTCTTCTTCTTGATTAGTTTGAGGCAGCAATTAGTTATCCAAAGTTTACGTGATGCAGAAGGTTTGCACAGTGATTCTCGTGGGTGTAATGAGCATTGCGAAACCTGACCAGACTTTTAATTTGGTCGTGTATTACATGAAGGCGTGCATTACATGAACACGAGTGTGCTGGTCTTGTAACGATTTATAGGCCAGCTAAATTCGCTATAGAGCTGTACGTATGCTAAATTAAATGAAATTCTAGGGTTTCACGTGCTTTGTAAGGAATCCGAGATCTCGTATACCAACATCCTCTTTTTTTCTGAAAGAAAAAAATGAAACATATTCGATTCACATAGCGACATGGTTATGACGAACGCCTTAGCGGAGAAACTTCTACCTGGGGTTCTTTACCGTGCGCCTAAATCTATGTACACAAGCGTTCGTGCATTCCTCCTCCATCGAAACGCAGCCGTCGCGGCCGGGATCGCACCCTCGACCTCGTGCTCAGTAGCGCAACGCCATTAGCCGCTAAGCTACCGCTTTTGCGCTAATTTAGGCTGGCTTTTATATTCAAATCAGTTTCGGAGGCTGGTGCCTTTTTTCTTCTTGATATGTTACCCCTTATGGTTTTGCTGAATCGCAGAAAACATTTATATGCGAGTTTGGAATGATGAAGTTTCACAATAGCAAAATCCTCAGTAATTTCAGCACGGTGCCCAAATCTTTTCTTAACTGAGCAGTGTAACATAGGCATTGCTACATGGCTGCTGCTTAAACATGAAAAATGTGTCCGTTTCATTTGTAGGAACACGGCCCATCCTATCCAAAATGGAAGGAAAAGAAATCAATGCTGCAGTAAATGTTTTGCCCTTCTTTCTTTCTGTTTTTTTTTTTTTGGTTTAGTGTAATAGTATCTCTACTGGATTAAGTGGAAAACCAATATGAAGGAAAATATGTGTGGCCGGCTAAGGAGGGGAAGGGAATGACAAAACGAGAGAAGCTTGAAGGCTGCGAATAGTATGGCTATTATAGTGTCTAAGAAAGTGTGATGTTTTCGTAACAGTACTATTTCGTAATATTAAACTAAAGCGCCATATAACCAAATCAGTGAACACCCGAGGCATCTTGAGATTACATCGTTGATTTAAATTGTAAATAAGATTGAGCTGCAACCAAATTTTTCCGCGTGTGGACCGACAACTGATACGTCATGACATCTGACATTTCCGAATGGCATTCTGCGCTGTAACGGACGGAGGCCCTACCGCGTCGTTAATGCGTCGCCTTTGCCACTACGTTTAAAACTTTTTCGCAAGGGTCTTACTCGCAGTGATATTAGAAGAGTAAGAGAGTGACATATAAATTTGTTCTTTTTTTTAACATTATGCAATGATAACGCCCCGCGTAATTTAACTTGATACTTTTACGCAATACTTCTTGCTGTTATTGCTGTTATGTTAGGAAACTGTTTGCTGTTTTTATGCAGTGCTTAACTGTTCATTTCTTTTGCGTCTTTTTTTTTAACTTCCGTGTGGTTTCTGTAACATGCGAATTTCTCCGTTGTGTGCCAATAGTTGAAACCTTGAATGCATCGATATCTTCTTACCGCTTGTATTTTGTTATAAATTGCACCGTATGCCACCCTCACCCTACGCCGCTAAGGAGGCATGCGAGGTCTTTCTAAATAATAATAAAAAAGAAAATGTACTCGGAAATAACGATAACGGTCAAATGACCACCAAGTTCGGAGGGAGGGCCGATTGAAGTTCCTGCCACGCCTAAAGAAATTGATAATCTATCGGCGTTAAAAAGCTATCTGGTGCGGTGCAACAATGCGAAAAAGAAATTAATGGTATTTTGATGACCACCGCACGGCTCTCCTACTGCACAGGTACCGATGGCGTGGTAAACGCCGGTATTTCCCAAGCGCGCAGCGCGCGTACGCAGGCGCATTTTATGACGTCTGTTGGGGTTTGGGCTGATCATTTTATTGCTGGCTGTTTACGCAAATTAGGCTGTTATGCGAATTAGGCGGGGTTATGCTGCCCTCCCAAGTAGCTGTTAATTCGGATGCCGTGATGCGCAAGCATACCGTTGAGTGTAATGAATATTAAAGAAGAACATGCATGAAAGCACGCGCTCCTCAGCGCTTTCACGCGTGGTGCGTCTGTCATCGCTGTGCTTATAACTTCCAGCGCTTTAGAGATTTAATGGGGCACGCTTATTTCGTGGGTAGTATACATACATCTATAAGGAAAGTAAAACTCAAATACACCCACACTTCGCAAAATATTGCCGTTGCGGGTGCTGCTCATTGTAACTAATAAAAAAATGTACAAAGGTAGCCAGCGGCAAGGAAGGGCTGCGTAAAACCAAGAAGGCTATGCTAACATGAGCGTCTGATTAGCAGTAATTTATCTCCTTCATATGATTTCCCTTCGTATGGAATGAGTACAAAAGATGCAAGCAGCCTTTAGTTCCAAATTTTCCTGTGTCACTGTAAGTACGTCAGTTTATTGACCTCGGCACTTTGAAGCACTATTCAACAAGCACCATTCCGGTGACTGGCGAGTGTCACATTTTGCCGAGAAAAATTTAAAAAAAGGCGGGGCGCGAACTTGTCGCTACTGTCATCCGATTACAAACAGATTACAAACATTTTTGATGGAACTCTGAGAAAGCTTAAATGCACCACCGCCATAAATTATTTAGCTAACTTAGTAAGCACATTACATCGCATTCCGACTTCAAGTGAAAGCAATGCTACAGACGTTCCCGTTTTGCAGTCAGGCAAGAAGAGGTGAAACACCAACAAAGTGGAAACGAGAGACATGATGTTACTTAGAACGACAGAAAGTTGGGCTAGTTGGTAGGCATTCATGTTAGCAGAAAGTTAGGCGTGCAGACACGGACACCAAAGAAAGGAAAACGGACAACACAAACGGTGGCGTTTGTCTTGACAGTGTTCCTTTTCTTGTATACGCGTCTGCACACATAACTTTTTTTTAACATGATATTACTGCTACCCAAAGAAGATAAAAAAGAAAGCAAAACAGCATGGAAAATGACTTCTCATTACTTCACGCTCAATTTATTACATTCATTGTCAAGCATACACTATATGCTTCAGTACTGGCCATCGATATCGCTAGCCTCCAAGAATCCATAAATGTCATGGAGCAACAAGTGTGTGTTACTGCATAGCACTTGTTGACAACGGGCCGAACAGCTTCTTCACACGTATTGGTTTCCGATCCTGACTCGTTAGATTCCATACCAATCGGTGTCTTGTGGCAGTTTGAGCATTTCAATCGTCGCCATACAGCTTTAACCGTTTAAGCAAAAACATAACATGCAGAAATTTTCACCACAGAATGACGTCGACTGACTCTGGCTGATTTTACTCTCCCAAGGCAGTTCTTTCATGTGTACAGTGGTGAAGGTAAATCTAAAGCGAATAGAATGTTTTCGAGCTGTTTCCGATAGCAGGCATTGTTGCCGGTGATTAACACGCAAGAAAAGTGCAATATAATAATTATCAAGCATCAGGATGAAGTGCGTGCTTGCTAGGACAATAATGCTCTGATAAAAAAGAAGCACTAAGCGTTGCAGACTGTTAATGCCGCAAGCTGACCGTCATTTTTGCCACTTACATCCAAAAGATGTATATGAAACTCAGTTTTCAAAAGGACAAACTACTCCAAAAACTGTACGAATCGGAAACATTGACGTGAATAGCAAACAGAAAACTGTTTCAACGTATGCGCAAAGCTTGGACACCGAACGTGTGGACCTTGCTGTGCGCGGACAAATTTATAGAACCGCTTCAACAAACTATTGTAACCAAACTTTAAAAAAATCCGACTCTGGCATTATTTTGCGAGCTTCAGAAAAGTGTTCTTTGATCGAAATAAAAACGACTCCATAAACAATATCAAGCTACTTTTAGATTACAATTCATGCCTTAATTTGTTCCGGATATATTTTTTTTCTGTTCAATATATGCTGATTGTTATACAACAAGTTATTTAAACGTTCTTATGCTCTTGGCAAATAATTTAGCCACGAGAAACAATGTCTCTGCACGCGTCATGTGCCGCTATAGACACGTAAATCAAATTTACTCGACTGCGTTCGAGTTTGTTGCCTATTTAATTAAATATTTGTCTAAAGCCGCGTTTCAGCCACCGTGTTGAGTTCGCAGCCGATCGAATCAGTTGCTGTTGATGTGCAGAATTGTTGTGCTTCTTCACGCGTGAGAAACATGTGTGCAGAGGAATCCTCTGCAGAGCAAGTGACGTCACAATGCTTTCGGTAAGCACGAGACCCCACATGGTTAGTTATACGCCGTGCAATGAGGCCTTATCCACTCATGAGCGAAATAAGGATGGATGCAATTTGACAGTCTTCTCAGTTCTTTACGTTCGTCGCCTATCATATGCAAGCTGTGCTCTACACTCTCTCCGTAAGGCTTATACACCACCGCAGCAATCCGCTTTCCTCTAACTGTGTTCATAGTCTGCTCTGGGGCGGTCTATTCCATGGCCTGAAAGAAACTTGATAGCTCTTTTAGCGGCATGAAACTTGATTGATCATCTACAAGCGCGAAGTTTGCTTGATCTTCTACTCGTATCATTAAAAGACGTCACTGATAACCGCAGATTTTCTTATGTACTTAGTTTACACAAGTGCGGCGTGTTCTACTCACATTAAACTAATGCATCCGTAGTAATGCTGGAATGCGAAGTGAATTCAGGTAACTTGCTCCCTGCCAAGAGAAGGGGCATCAGAAAATTGGCAAGCTCATTCAGCTCCGTAAACTAATGACTTCGTTCTTCCAAAGGTTACCATGCACATGTGTGAATCGTGAAAATACTGATGGGATGATTGGTTCAGGCTATATCACTCTTTCCTTCTTGTTTACGCTAAGTATGAATAACACGGAAATTGTTGTGTAATGCCTACCATTGCTGTGGCATCATGAGTTTTTGAATCCACTACAGGATATTCTGATGAAAACAGCAAGTGGCAATAACCAAGGAGCCGAAATGAAGCAAAAGGTTCCCAGCATGATGAATACTTGAAGAGACTTGTAAAGAAAAATTGTCTCGTTGAAATGTTGGCTTCAGTCTAAGGCTTCAATGGGCCACCCAATGTTGATTATATCTCCTCGAGTGTTTAAAGTACGGGCTCGTTCAGTGTTAAAGGAATCACCTTTCACCAATCATTAATTAATCACCAATCATTAACGCACAATGCAGTACAATGTGGCAGATTTCTTGTAGCTTGCGGAACAAATTTTGGCCGGAATGACGCCTGCGGCAGATGGTCTATGAACGAAAGATTAGTTTGAATTGTCATTCCATTTGGAGCAGTGCCGAAGAATGCCGCATGGGTAACTGTAGTAGGCACGGTCGATTTCTTGGAATGCCAAGCGCACCCAAGAACTGCACCAAAGTGAATTTAAGTGATAGGGAGATTGCGAAGGAGTCCGATCGGCTCGTGCCGTACCTCGACGGCTTCACGACATTCCGGATGCGCGCGAAAGTGGTGTTTCACGAAGAGCGAGATCTTAGAACCATTATTCAGGTTAGTGAACCAGCGTGAACCAGATTGTGCTAAAGAAGCCACGGAATAGTGCAATTGAGAGCCTTCGCACCACGAACGACTGGCGTAGTCTAATTAAATTATCTGGGACTCATTCGTCTGGCAGACTTCGTCTTTCTGAGGAGGAAGGGGGGGCGGGGGCGGGAAAGGTGCGAAACATTGAACAGAATAGAATTCGTTTTTCGCTTTAAGCAGCCCGTTTCGCAGAAAATCCTGTGTGCCGCGTCGGACGTCGCCTCGGCAAAAAGATTTTCTAACCAAATTCGGAACCACGCATACCCAACCCTTCCCTACCACCAAAGTTACTCAAACCTTGTCTTTTATTCCTTACAACGTTATTCCTCGGAATTTTTAGAACAGCAGCCCACAGACAAATCTAATGATAAAAAACACCGACAGCGCATGTCCTTTATGTTAGCTCTTCTCAGACTGAAATATTAAAAGTGCGAAACAATAACAGGAGATCGACCAACGCAAGAGGCCGCGTTTCTACCAGGAAGCTCGCCTTCATGCATAGCGTTCGTAGCTAGCGTTTCCCGGTAAACGCTACGGTTACGTAAGCTGCAGTTGCCGGGAAGCATGAAAAGCAGTAACGATCTTTGAACGCTATCGCGTTCCACTCTTTTAAGAGGAAGCTTTAGCTCGGGCCCAACTCCGACGCGGCCCATTCAAATACATGTAAAACGCAAAAACGTTTTTATGAGATAACCCCTGGACCGATTTTGATGAAATTTGTCGCATTTGAAATAGAAAGTTAAATTCTAGTGACTATTGGAAGCGGAATTTCGATTTAGGGTTTGAATTTTCTTAAAACGATTTTCAAGTATTTGACCGTTTGAAAAAAATAGAAGCACGAAGTTTATAAATTCATAGCTCTGCATCAAGAACCGATATCGCGGTTCTGTAAACGGCATCCATTAGATCATTCAAAGCGGACAAATTCAATATGTCATTTTACATCTTACGTGAATTTGTTACGTTGGTTACAACGGTTTTGCAAAAGTTGTATTTCTCTATTATGAAATTTTTTTATATTCATGTGTGACATATCAATTTTGTCCGCTTTAGATGTACAATTAGATGCAATTCACAGAATTGTATTATCATTTTTCGTTGTTGAGTTACAGAGTTGTAAACTTGATAGTTTCGTTTTTTGAAAATTTTCGATTTTTGCCAATTTTTAATAAAAAATTGACAATCTAACTCAAAAATTCGAAACCAACAGTCACTAAATTTTAAGTTTGTCTTTTAAATGCAACAAACCTCGTCAAATTTGGTGCAGTGGTAGCCGAGGAAAACGAATTCTCCTTTTACATGTATTTAGATAGGAGCACTTGAGCTAAAGCTTCCTCTTAAAGGCGAAGCTCAGGCGTCCTCCAAATTTTCTTAACCCCCCGCTTGCAGCGCTATGCTGGCATCCATCACATAGGGCACATGTCCAATTCACAGGAACTCGTACGCTCTGGCAACGGGAACAGCGGCTTTACATCTCTGCTACAGAATTTCAGCTCGCTTAGATTTCTGCTGAAGCAGCGTCTGTCGTATACTGCTGGGGCGCTTTATTTATTGCCTTTTTTGCTATTTAAGTCTAGAGTCGTGCAACACCTTCTACATTACAGTACGCTGTCCGTTTCGATATTAACTTGATTACGTAAGATATTCACCGCGAATTTAATGTCAGACACATGTGGAACTAATGGAAGTGCTACAAGCAT